>NW_024879330.1:0-15366 GCF_018340385.1 Cyprinus carpio
TGAATTGTACATACTGCATAAATATAATTAAGTACCATAAAATCCCCTTAAAAAGGTTCAATATTAAATCAAAAACAAAATTGAACTAAAAATATAGTACATGCATTTCATCTGAAGCAAAAAGTACTTTTGAAAGAGAGCACCAAAAAAAAACGTTTTTATATTTTTATTTCAGTTAGCATTTATTTTATTTAAAATAACTATATATATATATATATATATATATATATATATATATATATAAATATATATATAAACTAGCAGTTTAACATACTGAAAATAAAATGAAAAATCAAAGCTGTGATCTGAGCTGCTTTTGTGATTGTGTGTGCTTTTCAGGGTGACGGCATGTGGTGGTTCCTTACGAAGCTTCTGCTGTTTTCTGCAGAGGATTCGATGCCAAAGAGTCCAGTCATCAATCAAGCCACTAACGATTCCTGTGAAATCACAATATAAAATGCTGGTTACAGTCCACAGTTGAAGGAAATAAAACATTTTCCTGTAAATCATCACGTTGTCTTGCCGTTTTTAAACATGCAAAAATGAATGTACATATATTATTGTTACTATTAGTATTTATTATAGTTTATATTAATATTTTGAATTTGTATATATATATATATATATATATATATATATATATATATAAATATATATATATATATATATATACTATATAGCTATATATATATATATACTTTTTTTTTTTTTTTTTTACATTTTATTTTTTTAATAAACATTACTTGTAATTTTAGCTTTATTTAACTATTGGGGTTTAATATAGTTTATTTATTCCCAATTAGTAATTTTAATGCTTCAACTTCTAAATTATTACCCAGTTAGTTATCAATTCACTATTTCTATTTTTTCATTTTAAAAGTTTTCATCTGATGATGAGATTAATAAATTATATTTTTTATTTTTAGCTTTAGTTTGTACCGAAACAAGTTCATGTGCCTTAGTTTTTGAGTGAACAAAACATTATTTGTGTGGATTATTTGTCAACTCGTTCATAAACTGATTTATACCTTCAAATATTTGTAAAAATATATTTATAAAAATGATAAAAACTAATTTTTTTAATTATATAAATAAATATTAGAAAACACAAATGTTTGCTAATTGAAAGAAAAGTTGATGACAAAAAATATTGAAGAAATAGAAATTATCAGATTATGAGCTATAAATTGTTATGGCCATATATGATAATAAAAAGGCATTTCAGGAAAAGAAAGATCCTCTCAGGTCAAAATGACACAAACACAATTATGTAAAGGAACAAACATTTGTCACACAATTCACTTTTTATTTCAAAAAACAAGTGTACATGTAACAGCCTAATATCTGTTGGATCTACATACTGACTCATCAGCTAGGTCAAATAAATAGGAACCAGATGGCAAAAATAGACCAGATCGCTTTATAAAATCTGTGGGCAGGAAAGTGCTTTGTGTTCCATGAGACCAGACAGAAACCAGACACTTACTGAGCTTAGTATTAATAAATAAATGTGAAAAAATGAAATAAAGACTATTCTTCTACTATTTTTTATGGTTTTTTGCTACATATTTTCCAAAGTAGTCTACATTAATGCTGTAAATGCCCCATGATCATGCCTACCAGTACATTATATAGTAACATTATTTTTTTAATATAGAGTTTTTTATATATGTATTTAAAAATATAAATGACGGAAAACTGATGGCATATATACACAATATTTATATTATGTAAATACATATATATTTGTTTATAAAGACCTTAATGGTACCCCTGGTGGAAAAAACCATAATATAAGTGAGTATTCTATCTTTGCAAAAATGTTTCAAAAAAAGCAAAAAAAAAAGTCTAAAAGTTGGTCTTTAAATGGGAATACAAATAGAACCTCGCCCATCAAAGCGACTAACAACAACCATAAGTAAAAACACTTGAACGTATAGAAAGGAATACACACAGAGTGGAGAGGTCAGGAAACACGCCTGTCCCGATGCAGATCTCTTTTACTGTGGTGTGTGTGGATCTCACCGATCCCCTCTCTGAAATGTCATAAGCGCCATATATACTACCGCTTCCTGAACGGGCTTGTTTTGAAACTACGAACCTGCTCCATCGCCCGGCCAAAGTGTCACCCCCAACATCATACAAACACCAATAAAGCAGGTTCACAGTAATTGGTTCCTTCTTGGCGCTTGGAGGCCGGCTCCAGGAGGCCGCCAGCGTTCGTGGAGTCTCTGGCCTCTGAAGATCGAGCGCTGTGACGGATCGACGCGAAGCGCTTAACGCCAGCCCGCTGGAGGAAAGTTTAGCCGCTGGATTGAGATTATTTTCTCCGCTTACGCCAGCCACTTCACGCTTCTGGAACTGGTTCTCTCTGGATCTGCTCCATGTAGACGTAGAAAGTGAACCCCTTATTCACGCAGCTTTTTTGCAGGATCACCGCCTGGGTCGGACAAACAGGAGAGGAATACAGCTGACATCATTCTCACAATATAATTCCTTTACAAAACAGATGACTTGAATAGCTCTTGTTTGGAGAATCATTCAAAACAAGGAAAAAAAAAAATGAAAAAAAATGAAAAAATTCAACAAAAAAAAAAACAAGAAATAAAAAAAAAAAAAAAAATAAAACCAAAAAAAAAAAAATCAAAAACAAAAAAAACTGCATTTGCCATTAATGGTTCTAAAAAAAAAAAAAAAAAAAACATTATTTTCCTCCCCCCCCCCAAATATAAAAACATCATAAACAAAAAAACACTGGGGATTAAAAAAAAAAAAAGACGAACAAATAAAAAAAAAAAACAGAGTTTGAACCAAAAGAAAAAAAAATAAATAAAAAAAACACAAAAATAAACAAAAAAAGAAACGAAAAAAAAAAATAAAAATTATTTGTTTTTGTATTTTTGTGTATTATTTGAGTTTCTATTTTTAATTATTTGCGTGACTCTTTTTAAAAAAAAAGTACAAACTACAAACAAACAACCACAAAAAAAAATAAAACAAAAAAAAAACAATAAAAAAAAAAGAAAAAAAAGTAAATTAATAAAAAACACCCCACCACAACAAAAAAAAAAAATATAAAACAAGATTTGAAACAAAGAGAATAAAAAAAAAATTTAAAAATGAAAAACAAAAACAAAAAAAAAGAAATATATAAACACCAAGTAAAAAAAAAAAAAAAAAACCAAAACAAAACCCAACCACCCACACTCGACCAGAAAAGGCAACGATTTGTGGGGGTGTGCAAATTATATGATTATTTAGGAGAGTTAAATGATTATTTTGGGAGAGTGCAAATTAGTTATTATTATTATTATTATTTTTTTTTGTAAAGTGCAAACAAAATGTATTTGTGGGGACTCAAAAAAGATTTGTTGAGAGTGCAAAAAATTAAATAAATGATTTGGAGAATGCAAAAAAAAGAAAACCGATTTGTTGGAGTGTGTGAAAAATAAATTCAAGAAAAATTATTTATTGGGGAGGAGGTAAAAAATAAAAAGATTTGTTGAGGAGTGCAATAAAATAGATTTTTGGGCTGTGCAAAAATAAATAAAAATAAAATAGTGATTTTTTGAGGAGTGCAAAACACATAAAAATATATTAAAACCTTAAAAAGTCGCATACGAAATCAAAACAGAGTATTTTTAATTGATATTCCTGCTCTAACTGTATCATCACTGATGTTACTCTAAAGAAAAACCAGTTTTTTTCCCTCATTAAATATTGTTTTGCTCAGAAATGCGCCGCATGATCAAGTAAAAGGGCTGCAAAAGAAGTTCAAGTCGACGCCGAAGTACTTGTTTCACTAGAGTGTTTTTTTTGTAATTATGATGATATATGATACCATATGCTGCAATAATTCATAACATGACTCTGGCAGATCTACTCATTCCTTCACTCTTGTGGCGTCGCTAGTTCTTGGGTCACAGGTTCTGAGTCGCTCACCTTCTTTAGCCAGCGCCAGAAGCAGGACATCTGAACCCAGTTCTTCCTGGGCGGGCTCACTGGGGCGGCCACCAGGAGGAAGATGACCACAGCCAGCAGGATCCCGGCCAGAGTCCAGGCCGCTGATTGGTAGATGAGCATCATCTCCGTCTGACTCAGGACGTCCCGCGAGGCGACCTTCACCATCTACATGAAGGAGCGTTTACCATCGGAAAACCATCGAATCAGCTCCAGATCTTCCTCCAGCTGCTGCTGCTGCGCTCATATTGTTCTCAGATCAGAGAGACAAACGCTATCAAACACTAATCAGAAAATCATAAAATTAAAAATAAATTATTTTTAAAACAAAAAACTATTTCAACAAATCAAATTAAAACACAAAAAAAAAAAAATGATAATTTTAAACAATAAAAAACACTTACTAACCATTAATCATAAAACTTAAAATGAAAAGAAGTTAAAAACAAAATAATAAAAAAAAAACAATTACTAAAAAAATGAATCATAAAAATTTAAAATTAAAATAATTAAAAACAAAAAATCTACTTAAAAATAGTATCTAAAAATGTATCATAAAATTTTTAAATTAATATATATTAATATATATATATATTATATATATAAGTAATATTAAAAAACAAAAAATAAAACACATAAAAAATTAATCATACACATGTAAACTAAACTAAAAAAATAAACAACTTTTAAATAAAAGCAATTAAAATAAAATTGTAGAAAGAAACCTACAAAACTGATTATCATAAAAATATAAAAACTAAAAAATAAATATAGGGTATGTAAAACAAAAAAAATATTAAAAAGTAAAAAAAAATAAAAACGGTAAAAACAAACACTATAATACCAAAAACATGAATAATAAAACACTAGAAATAATAAAAATTAAAAATAAATACAATTTGAAATGTAAATTAAAAAACAAAGCTTATTAAACAAGAAATTAAACAACTAAATAAAATAAAAAAATAATATTTTTAAATATATTATTAAAAAAAAGAGTAGATTTAAAATGGGAAATCAGCTGGGGTCCGGCTCACTTTGGTGGTGTTTTCGCCGACTCGCGGTGTCCGTGTTGTTCTCAAGATCAGTGAGGCGGGCTCATAAAGCCAGCGTTTTGCTGATCCCATATTGGCCCCCTCGACGTGTGCTGATCATCAGACTGTAGTTACCTGTGATTTGCGAGGACCTGAGGAGCGGCGGTGATCCCTGTGCTCGGTGACGGCCGTCGCCAGCATTACCGGTGCTGACGCTTCCGTGGATCTCTGCAAACACACAAAAACATCTGAGTTCATCAATCTCTCAAACATCATCTAAACGTGCTGTTCATTCAGCTCATTTCTCATGGAGAAAATCAAGCTTCAAAATCAAACAATGGGCCAGAGTGAAACACGAGGGAAACGAATACCGGTGGCTTTTTCTCCCGTGAAGGAAAAAAGCTGACGGAGTGATATCGCTTGTTCTTTCTCACATTTCGAGAGCCGCGGCTCAGGAAACATGTGAACGTGTCGACGCAGGAATGTTTGCCTGGCTTTTAGTGCCATCGAGATTTGAACACCACAGATCAGCGTTTGACTTGATTATTAAAGCCAGCGAATATTCATGATTTCCAACTCTGACTGGCATGTCAGGCATTGTTGCATCGTGAAGATTTACAAACATCAGCTAATAAAATGAATGTAAAACTGAAATAATTTAAAAATAAAAATAATTTGTGATCAATTAAAATAAAAAATAATTAATTAATAATTAGTTTAAAAATAAATAGATTAATAAATAATAACAAAAGCCCAGCAAAATATGTGTATAATAAAAATAATAAAAATTAAAACACTCAAAGTTGAATTACAAAAAAGAAAAACAATTTTAAAATAAAAACAAATAAATTACATATATAAAATTACAATTTATTATTTTAATAAAATAATTGTTTAATAAAACACTTATAAAATTAATTATTAAAATATATGAATAATAAAATAATTTTATATATATAATAATAATATTAATTATAATTATTAAATATTAAAATAAATTGTTAATTATAATATAATTAAACTATATTATATATTTATTAATAAATTATAATTATTTATTATATAATAAATATATTCATAATTTAGATATAAAATTATTAATATATATTTATAAAATTAAATATTATTGATATTTTTAAATATATATAAATTAATTTATAGATTAAATGAAAAATGAGTGTATTTTAATATTGTTATTAATAATAAATACATTTATTTATTTTGTTGTTTTAATTTTTATAAAATATTCGATTAATATTCTTAAATAAATATTTTTTAATAATTAGATAATGATCAATATATTATTATAATGTATTATGATATTGAAGTTAGGTCATATTTACATATAATATTAATTTATTATATTCTGAATTTATTTATTCTATTATTTAAAGTAATCACAGTGCCGAGTCTTTTTATTTGAATTCATTCACCTGTTCAAACACATGGTAAAATCACAGCAGTCATAAAAGTGTTTGTGTTTTAGAACCGTACCCAGCATGCTTCGGACGCACTGGCCCTTCCCCGCACAAAGGGGGGGGGCCCTCAATGGCGGCCGGAATCTGTGGAAGCCCCGGCGCTCCCTACGGCGGCCCTGTGCAGGCTTCGGCTTCCCTACCCCCCGGTTTCTCCGAGGGAGACCCAGAACTCGGGCAGCGGCTCCCGGTTTTTTCCCCTTTTGGGCAAAAACACAGAAAAATTTACATGTTTATGTACATCATCCCGCTTTTCACTGCAAACGCCGACCAGCGTGTGTTTAATGGCCGACGGAGGGATGGCACATGTGTTTTGGCCTGGGGTCCGGGGTAAAAAAATGTCCCCTGGTTATTTATTTAAATGGCCCTGTGTCTGAAAAGCATGTTCATAAAACAACCCTTTTTATAATGATTTAGTGATTAATTTTATAAATGATATATGATATATATATTTATTATAAATGGATATGTTTTATATGAATTCTTAAATATAATATAACTTATATAAAAGAGATCATGAATTAGTTAAATAATAATATTAAATAATGATGACATTAAATAGATATTATATAGATTTTAATAAATATTTATCTATGATAAACACATAAGAATGGAAGATTAAAATTAATAAAATATTTAATGTATATTCCTTAATATATATTAGAGTGCTTTTCAATAATAATAATGATATAATATAATGCCAAATATGATTTAACATTCAATGAGATTAATTATTGTTTTTTTTTTGCCTATTTGTTTTCATCTCGTCATAACTACTTTGCTTTCTTGACCCAGACAGAGGATGGCCCTAATAAAGGATTCTAATATGGGTGAACATGCCAATACTTATTCTGAGTTAATTGAAGATGATTCCCCGGGACATCGTAAATAAAAACAGTGTGGTCAACCACGTCGGAGAGGAAGGATCTTCATATACTTAGATATCTTAAAGCCTATCACGTATATAATATAAGAAATTTTAATATCGATCTATTAGGTACGTAATTTTACGACACGAATTACTAAGCCTTTATCTAAAACTAGTAATTTTATCGCCTTGGAAATGACACATAATTAAATCATAATGTAATTTAACAAAGAGATAGTTAATTTTAATATTATCGTGTGTGTATCTGAATGGAATTATGTACAAAATATATATATGTAGGTGTGGGGGTTTATGGGATGATATAGATAGTAAATATTTGTGGGGTTTATAATTTATTATAATTTGAGTGAGCTTATAATTAATATATATATATATAAATTTTGAATTTTAGTAAATATGTAAATATGAGTACTCTGCTATATTATGTGGGTAATGGGAAGATGGGGGGGGTGCCGATATGTGTGAATAAGTTATCATTGAGTGTAATTTAGTGACTAAAATGTGTGAATATATTTGTGAGGGGAAGGTGTCGTGTGCTATTCTGTTATATAATAATTTCATATGTATGGATATGGGTATGATTATGTGAATATTATTATATATATGTTGTGTGACGTGTATAATGTAGTCCCCTACGAATGCTGTGTAAGCCTGCATTACATAATGATGGCGTATATTTATGTAAATTTGTTAGTGTGTGTTTATGGCAGATAATTAGCAATATTTATTTATGTGTGAGATATTGTGTGTAATGTGCCTCGTAAATGCATAGATGATTATAATATATATATTATTTATAATATAAATAATAATATTGATTAAATATTATAATAGTTATTTATGGATAGAGTATTAATAAGAGGATATTGTATTTAGTGTCAATGGTTGTTTGGTATAGAATATTTTTGTTTAAATATTGAGTTGATTTATTAATAATATATTGTATGCGATGTATGCAAGATAGAGATAGATAATAAGATTGAGAGAGAGAGAGGAGGAGTTTATAGAAGTTGGTATGAGATAGAGAGAGGTGGTAGAGAGAGACTAGCACTTTGATGTACATACGTGTAGTGATAAGTGTTTGATGTGTGTATTGAACTAATGAAAAACGTTATGAAAATATGATCAAAGTATGTATTATGTTAAGATGACCCACTCCTCATGGCGCGTCGGTGAGTCCCCGTTTTGTAATTACTCTAGTCGCAAGCATTGAGTGCTATATGGACGGCGATGTATTGGCGAGAGGGTCAGTATTCTTTATAGTTCATGAAGATCTTTATTATGATTGTCAACGATCACTGGGTACTCTATCCTTGTATAATGGACACCGTTTAATGTCATAAATTTACGTATCTTCACAACGGATTACTCTGTGCTCAGTTTAAGTTTTATGCAACCAAATCAGATTTATTGTAAGTTGATAAATATAATATTATAGCGGTAGTTGAAGTTTTTTGAACAGGGTTTGCTATCTAGCTATTCGCCCATAATGGCATTTATCGGATAAATGTCTTTCTAATTAATAGATCTCCCCATATCTAAATTTATCAATATCGCCATATGCTCGGCACATTAGCGACTATACATTGTCCTCGACATTTTTATATGCTCGACACCACTTACTGATAAGATATGGACTATTATTAAATCGCTTTATCCCCTTCTACATAACACACAGCAATAATATACAATTGTGTATACGCATTACAGATTACTACTCTTAGCCTCGGATATATTTTTATACGTATAATACATATACTACTGTACCCCATATTGGCTGTCCATTTATTATTACATTCGTATCATACATCATATATATATTTTAGATATATGTACATTACATAAAAATCACAGACAATTTGACATCATAAGCCATGTGGGTATTATAAGTTTGATTGGATTATATTAATATTATATATATCTTTTTATTTATTGACTATTAATTTATTATATTAATGTAATCTTAATATCATTATCCGATATTATAATAATAAGTTACGTTTTATATACTATAAACGTGAGCTAATTTAATAAGCATATTTGACGTATACATATTATTACTAAAATGATATGATTTAAAAATAGAATACGCATTCACAGCATAGATAATATGCATACGATTATTTATTTAATTACCATAATAATCTCCATTACATTATTATTTAATCGGTCCCCATTTTGATGATTTTTAGGATGGTATTATCATATAATATTAATTAAATCGACATATAATTTTATTTATCAAGATATATCATATTTATATACTGACTACATATATTATATATTATAAAAATAATTAATAGAATTCAATACCTAATAATTTATGCGATAATTCATTTATATAAAGATCGCCTGTAAGGTACAGATATTTATTGTTTTTAATTATGACTGACTTGCCACCTCTATTGTACAAGTTCAAACTTTATGTAGTTAACAGTTTAAGAATGATTTTATATGACTCAATATCTATGAATGGATTATGTTAATATAATATAATATTTAATATATTATTCTCCATATTTAATATTGATTCAACGGCATTATAATTATATCTATATACGGAATAATAATAGTATTAGATTTTTTAATTATATATTACCATTAGAATTTTACTAATATGGTCACCTATCATTATTTTTTATTAAGAGTATTTAACGATATTAATTAATTCTGATTTTTATATTTAATATTCTTATTATATATACTAAATGAGAATGATTAAGATATTGCTTTAAACATAGCGTTATATATATACGTAATATTTTAATTTTATGTTGATTGATATATTATTCATAATCTTGATTATAGTTTTATATTGATATTCTAATATATGTAAATTATAGATAAGTATATCTGTATACTTAATATGAAATATTATAATTTTCATATATATTTTAATAATATATTAGATTAAATAAAATATAATTTTATAAAGAAAATAATTAATAATGGATATTTTTATATGTAATATAATTATGATGAGTTATACTATATATTTTTATAAATATTACTAATTTTTAATATTTTATGTAATCCAGGGAATATATTGAGAGATTAGTGATTTAAAAAGTTAATACTAGTTATTTTTATTATATTAATGAGGCTATATTTATATGAGATAGATAATTTATATATGTTATACTAGCCTTATTTTTAAATAAATAATTATGATATATATTATATTCAAATTATCCTAATAGATTATATTAATTAGATATATAATTTAAACTATATATATGATTTATATTAAAATTTTATAATAATTATTTTTAGATATTAAATATAATATTGATTAATAAATTTATGATATATATTATATTATATAATTTAAATGATATATAATATATGACTAAGATATAAATTACATGCATTAAAATACTAAATAGAAAATGATATATATTCTATAGTTATCTCAGCATAAAGTATATATATACTGAAGTATTTTAAAATAGTAATTAAACTATAAATAATATTATACGATAATTTGATATAGATTTGCATATATATATAATATAATTATTAATATTTAAGTTCTCCAGATGAATATAAACTATCCTTAGAATATTCCTAATATATGATTATTATATAATTTATATTATTATTATATTGATATTTATAATTTGAATAATTATATTAATATAAATAAAAGCCAATATAAATGAATATAGGAATAGATATATAATATGAATAAATTTAATTTTTTTTAGATATGATATTTATCTATAAATTAGAATATAAGATGGTTTTATTATTACTTATCCATAACTTTGCGAATTTCGCGGCTCGGTAATTTAATGTGCTATAATTAACCTATAATACACGTTGATTAATACATGAATATGTATGAGCGATGATATTATAATATAATTTATATATAGATATATTACCAAGATTTATATACGTAATAATCGATATAAATGATGAATAGATAACAATAAAAAATTAGATAATAAAATAGTGTCGTGTTTATATCTAGTATATATAATAATATAAAATAATAGAGATAAAGATGTAATTTATATATATTAGATAATATTAATATATATATTTTTATTATAGTTATATTATTTTTTTTTTATATGCTAAATTTTTTATTAGTTTTTTTTTATTTTATATATATATTATATAATGGTTTTACTTATATATAATTATATATATATATAATGAATATATATATTATAATATATATATATATATATATATATAGTATAATATAATATATTATATCAGAGTTTATATATATATAATATATATATATTATGAAGGTATAAATTACTAATGACTATATATATATTTATTTAGTTACTATTTAATTTACTTTTATGAATTTATAAAGTAAATAAATTTTTTTTTTTAAATGTTATTATTACTAGATCATTTTAAATTTAATTTTTGATTAAAAGATCAAGATGATACCTATATAGAAAAGAATTTTTATTAAGTTCCTATGTTAGTATTTATTATATTTTTTAATTATACATAATATATATGTTTTTATGACTAGTTGTGATTACTAAGATGTATTTTTGATTTTATATATTACTGATTTATACTATTTTATTTTGAGAAATTTTCTACCTTATTATATATTATCTTATTTATATATTTTGATATTTTATGATGATGAGATATGATTTTATGTAGTGGTGATAAATAATATTATAGGATATATTGGTAGTATATTATAAATATTATATTTATAATTATTTGAATAGTAGTAGTGAAATTAAAGTATTATTGATTATTTTTTATAATTAGTTATAATATTTAGTATAAATATAAATTAATTATTTACTATTTATACTCCTTAATATAAGTTCCCTTTAAAATGATTTTTACATCAAGTTATGAAGATGGTATATTAATGGCTTTTTATAGTATATAATTAAAATATACCTTGTGTATAATATTAATTATATATTTAATTATATATACTAATTAACTACAACCAAAGGTACCTCTATTATGACCCTACGTACTATAATTAATTATTAGTATATAATTTATTGTGTTAAAGATTTGATATTAATATATAATTAAATATTATTGGTAAATTTATGATTTTATTAAATATATTAAATGAATTTAATTTATAATATAGCTATTAATTAGATGCATAAATATGATATATGAATTACAATATATAAATTTAATATTGAATCATTTATATTATACCAGATGATTATACTATATTTAGTTAAATCCTTTATATAATTTCATACTACTTTCAAATTATAAAATATTATAATTTTATATAATATAGTTATACTTATTAAATAATTATTATGATAATTATAATATTTGGTTATATGATTATATTATTAAACATTAGAATTGATATATTAAAATAGGATATTCATTAATAAATAATTATAAATTAAATTTAGGACATTAATATAATTTAATAATTCCGATGAATTAATGCCCTCTGAATCCCTATTTAGTCATTTTATTTTTATACTTGATTATGGTTTATGGCATATATTATTGTTTTCGTACCTATTGTATTTGCTTCAGTTTTTATATTTATTAGGACGGATTTGTTTTTTTTTATTATTTTTTCACATTAATATAATTTTTCCTTTATTACCATTTACCATATTTTACCCTCCGTTTATTAGCACTGACCGCATAAATTTTTGCCTTTTTAAGCTATTTATTTTTTATATTATAAATTTTTTTATACTCTTTTTTTTTTACTTTATTTTTTTTTTTGATTTTTTTTATTTAGGATTTATATATAATTTGATTATATTTTTTATTTTTTTGTATGATTCATTAATGTTTCTGGTCTTTGGGAGCTCTGCGGGATGCACCGGATCCAGATGCTCAAACCGTCTAACAGACATCTGGTTCTGTTTTCCTCATGAGCTTCAAGAGTCCAGATATAAGCAGCACCAGATCACTGTAAAACACGCTCACTTCACCTCAGTAGTGCACCACCAGTATATGAGCTCACTAACTAGAGCCAGCATGATGCTGATTTATTTAATATTAATATTATCATATTTTATATTATAAATTATAGCTTTTTAAATTATAAATAAATAATATATAATTATAAAATTAAATAGTATAATAATAATTATATTATATATTAATGTTATATATTGGGTTAAGAATTACAAGTTTATTTATCTTTAAATGACAAATAATGTTTTATTGCATTAAAATTATTATTTATGAAATAAAATATTTAGGTTTATTTTTTTTTTTGATTAAATTAATTTAATTTATTATAATTTATTTTATTATTAGTAGGAAACACTAGAATCGTTACCTAACTAGAACAGTGGCCAACATAACGCTGATTATATTTAATATTAATATCATAATATTTATTTATCTAAATAATAAATAAATAAATTTTTATATACATTTGATATTTATACTTTTATTTATATAAAATATAAAATTGATGTATTTAATATTATATATTATTATATTATTAAATAATAATAATAACCAATCAAAATACAGAAATATAATATGAATACTTAATAATTTATATATTTATATATAATAATAAATTTAGGGTACAAAATACAGGTTTATGTTAAAATGACAAAAGCTGAAAATTATATAATTTTGCATTTTCTTACATTAAAAAAAATATTTTTTTTAACATAAAATTTTAATTTATTTTTTATTTATTTAATTATTAATTTTAAATTAATTCCTTATTATTCATTGTTTATTAAACAGTTATTCAAAATTCACACAAAAATTAAAAACAAGTATTTATTATTTGTTCACAGGAAGAGGAAACTACTATTTCTGTTATTTCTGGTCAGGAAGGAACAATTAATTATTTATTGTTTATTAATTGTTACATTGTCTATTATTAGCTTATGAAAGACTCTTAGCATCTTCACAAAGTTTCATAATTTGGGACAAGTTTAATAATTATGCTCAGAAGTTAGTTAAAATCATTTTCAGTATAAAGAATAGTAATATTGATGCTTGATTTAATCCAACACCATCATGTTTCATGTTTTACACACCTGCACCGCATCAATCACAGTGGACCAATACATAACTCATTCAGTCACAATGGAAAGTCAAATCTGAGAAGATATCTTTAAGTTGAAAGGGTTTAATCCGCACGAGTGATTCATGAACGAGCTAACTGTATTCTTTTTGTGTTGCATTTATACTTACATACTAATGCACCTAAAACCACACACAAATGTGGATTTTATAGCTTTTATATGTTCACTTTAAAAAAAGAAAATCCTTTATTGTGATGGTAATATGTATTAAAGTGCACACTGTGGTTATCTTAAATCATCACTATTGTAATCACATAAGGCTTAATTTTGACAAAATTAAGTGCACAAGACTAAGAAAACCTTTAATTATAAACACATGATCTCTAATGGCTCTCTGAACCTTAAGGGGTTTGTTTCAACCAGCTGCAGATAATTTAGAAACAGAAGGGTCGTCTTCTTTTAAATGCTCATGATCTTTGGGTTTATTTCCAGATCTTTGTTGCATCTGTTTATCTTACTAGCAATAAACTCTAGAATCAAACACACTCTGGGCAGAAGATGATCTCAACATGAGCCAGTATAAACAGGGATTTCCTCCAGAGCGAGATGGAGAGACAGGGCTCAGAGGACTCAAACTTCTTCTGAAGTGATCCAGGAAGCCCTCCGTCCCCCCTGAGGGAGCTCAGACACCAGGTTTCCAGTGAAAATCTATCTGCTCCATCCTCCACTGGGGTTTGTGGTTCAGATACCAGTGAAATCACACCACACGCTCACATACAGACGCTTTTGTGTCAATGTGCATTTGATCGTCGTGTTGAAACGGAGGGATGGTTTTGAAATGAAAGCACTGGCTCCGTATGAGGAGAGCAAAGTGCCCAGATGTTTGATCAGGGTTACGGATAACTGGGGGCCACGCTGTTTAACACTGAGTAAACATTAATTTAACCCTGTGATAAGGTCACTTTTAACCCTGGGTTAAACATTTCACACTTGTATTTAGACAAGATGTAGCATTG
>NW_024879330.1:16366-76366 GCF_018340385.1 Cyprinus carpio
TGCAAGTGTTTTCCTTTAAAAGAAAAAAAAAAAACAAAACATTCCAAATAGAGATTAGAGTGCAGAATGATTGATGGTGTTACAGAGGGATAAATTGCATTATCCCACTGTGTATTGTTGACTTGTAGTTTGGTTATTCTCAATGGAGGGATGGAATTCTGACCTTACAGTTGAGACGACCTTCACTCCACTCCCCAAACCTCGAAAGAGAAGAGATGGTGATGGCAGACTGCCTTCAGGAAACCACTCTACTCAGGGCATGTGAGTTTAAGGGCCCAATTTGGCTTGAAGATGCTTTTGTACTAACTAACTGTTACCAGCATTTTATTATACTCTTCAAGTTATTCTTCCGATGTGTTCACTGACACAATGTGTTTTTTGTTTTTTTGAGACAAATTGGATGTGGTGCCCAGTTAAAACGCTATAGAGATGGAAGACCATTTTAAACAACTGAGGAAATGCTCTGACATATGCGAAATGATTATTTCATCTTTTGGAAAATGATGCTGTTGGACATGACTGCGGTACAATACACAGGGAAACTGTTAACGCACTGAGGGATTATTTATCCACGTTATTAAAAAGGACCTTTCATCGAAGCAAGACAATGTTCATTGTGACAAAACTAAGGCAATGTTGTACAAAACTGTAGATAGCAAAATTCCCTTGTCATGGATGGCTGCTTAAAACCTCAGATGAAGCGCAACGGTCCCAAACAGATTATCAGTTTCAAAGGATGATGAAAAACATTTGCCGTCTGAGATGACCCAAAGAGGCCAATCCTCTGGCTCAGAGGACAAAATAACACTTGTGGAGCAACCCCAGACCCCAGCTTGTAAGTCATGTCCTGGTGGTGCAGTCACCAGGTCCTTGCTTCAGGAAATATTCTTACCTCAAAAACTAGAGAACAGTGTTCACATCCAGCCTACAGAAGGAAGAACATTCATCTGCCCAAATACAAACCGATAGCTTCAATCGGAATTATGAGCTGCTGTCAGAGGGGCCTTCTCAACAAAGGAGCAGAAGTTGGTTAAGAATGGGAAAGGATATTATTGCCAGTATTGTGGGAGGAGCTTGGCCAAACCCAGTGTACTAAAGAAACCCACATTCCCGTCTCTCGTATACTGGCGATACGGCCCATACTCGTCCTGATTCCTTGTGGCTTTCTCATTTAAAACTAAGAGTAACCTATAAACAAAACAGAAAAAATCTCACAACCCATGCAGTAAAAGCAGGACTGGTTTCATTTTCAGAAAACAGGGACCGCCAACGCATATTGATGAAGAGTTGGTGGTTATGCAGAAGGTGTGAAAAATGCATTATGATGCTGAGCAGAGCAGTGACACTGATGAAGAGGGACTGCCCTTGGTAACAAAAAGCCATATCAATGAAATAGAAGGTTTTGTGCAAGAAAAAGGGGGTATATTGGCAAAAAAAGGATAGCCATGTGTTTCTTGCTCAAACTTCACTCAAAAAAGGAAACAGGGTAAATCAGGGAAAAGTATCTTTATGGCCAGTTCCAGGATAATACGGCACCTGGATGACTATTTTGCTCAGGTGGACCAGATGGTGAGTTCTCCACCATACAAGCCGAAGACTGGAACCTCGTCTTTCGGAGAAGAACAATCAAAGACTCTGATCAGTCTCTTGCTCTGACCCAGTTCATACAGTTAAAGGAGCAGGCACTGATTCAGGATACTTCTCGCGTTCGGGAGAGTGCCGAGCAACAGTTCAACCAGTCGAGCACAAGTGCCAAATCATATCAAGAAAATTATGTTTGGGAAATGTTATAGCGCCAACAACCGGGCCAAAGCAATCAATCACTGTGACAAACCTGCATGCAAGACATTAAATGAAGCCACATCTAGCTTCATGATTTAACATCTGAACAAAGGCATCAATAATGCATGTTGAGGCAGGCTCTTCCATTCACAGAAGAAAAGAAAGACCTAGTCCGATCAATAAAATTCATTCGTAAGATACCTCCAAGAGGAAGATTTACCAAGAATGGTCAAAATCCATAGCTCTGACCTTCTGGAAACCCACTTCAGAGAGTTAGTGTATTCTGCACGCAAAGTAATTCTCTTTCCAACCTCATCTAATTCGAATCTGAATACACCACAAGGGCTAAGAAAGCAGTAACTCATTTGATAGAGAGAATGACAGGTGCTGATGTCACCTACCGGGGCACAATGCGGTATGAGAAGACTCACGCGGCAAGCTGCGTTTGAGCACTCAGCTTAACGAAAGCGACACACAGAGAATCAGACTGCTAACACTCATCTGGCCTTGTAGCTTTAAAATCAGGACTTGAAAATTCACGGGTAGAGATTCCAAATTGCGGTGCTGAAACTTATCAAGAAGAAAACTGAGTCGGTTCCATTTTTTTTTTCCAGCCATTTATCAGAAACTTCCACAAGGGAAACGAAGAAAGAAAAGACAAAATGTCTTGGGAGGGACGATGACTTTCATGTGCAAGACAAGCCTTCTGGACACTCAGAGGACACTGAGACAAAGCCCAACTACTTTAGATACATGCCATTTCTGACACTGAGCAAAGGGCTGGCAGCAATGTTATCTCTGTCATACAGCACACAATTCACCTCTAAAACCGGCTAAACTCTCAGAGAAAAGTCAATTGATGTTAGATCTCACATCCCTTAGACAAAATTGCCATTTACAGATTCATGGAAAAGGAGCACAGCATGGAGGGTCACAGAACAGAAGGAGCAGACTGGCAATGGGGATGCAGTGGTTTTCGTCACCAAAATCTTCACATGAGTAAAGCAGCCAACATCTCACGTCTACTATCCAAGTTCAGAGGATCAGAGTAACCGTTGGAGCCTGGAAGACCAGAAAAATTCCGGAAGTAGGGTCAAGCATAAGGGAAAAAAAGCATACTGAAGAGTTCCCGTGCCACAGAGGAGTGAGACCCTATCACAGTTTCCAATGGAAAAAACTAACCCCCAAAAAGAAACGTTTGAGATTAGCAGAGATGGAATGTTCTTCTGGGGAATCTAGTTTTGAATCCGCCTTGCACACGTCTTTCCAGAAGCCCAAGTCAAGATAGCAATTTGTCTCACAGCTCAAGTTTTTTCCCAGTCCCTTGACAGAGAAGAAAACATTAACCTTGTGTCTCAATCCAACCCAGATGAGTTTAATAAGCCTTTGGAGTTTTTATCTGTCCCAGGAAGTTCACAGAGTCTTCACCGAGAGATGAGGGACGTTCTGCTTCAGAGCAGGCACCTTATAATTTACCCTCAGAGATACCAGAATTTCGAAGCAAGTCTTTCGATTATGCTAGTCTTTCTCCTCATCTACATCTAGGCAAGAGGAGGTTAAAGAGCGTAGAAGGGCCTTCTTGGTTCAGACAGGCATCATTAAGTGGTGAACCTGAGATGCCCAAGGTGGCACAGTCTCAGATGAAATGAGCAAGAGAACAACCTCTCGCCAAGCAAAACCCGTTTACACCTGTGGGACCATTGAGAAAAGGAGGTACACTTTGATTTCTGGGGTCCTTCTCCCCAACACAAACAATATAGCCCAGTGCAAGCCTCATCTCAGTATGCTAAACCCAATGTTTGCAATATGTTTCTGATAGGATAGCATAATGCTTTTTTAAAAGAAAGAACATGAAGAATCCAAGGTAGCTGAATCTTATATTAGCTTAAGAAAACCCCAGGAAGATTGCTCCCAGAGTTTATGCAATGTTTTGTCAACGATAGCAGTGCTTTCACAAGCTCAGCAAGCATTAGCCAGTCAAAGTTATGTCCGGTTTGCCTAGTTCCTGTTAGAATTCAGATGCAAGTACCATCTTACGGGTGGGAACATAACGTACACTAGTATATCTCATATTCTGGATTCTCAAACACAGAATCCTATGTCTTACATAGCTGTACAAAACATCCTCCTTCAAAGTCTTGCCATTGTCATGCCACAAAATAAAGTAGGTTGTGAACTATCTCCAATATCAGGGCACCCTAGGCGACTACTGCGCAGCCCTCAGGTATCACCAGCAAAGCTAAACCCACAGGCATACCTCTATCATAACTTCCAAACCATCTCAAACTACAGAGGCCCCCAGTGGTGGAGCAAACAAACGCATGCTCTCACCTGCAAGTAGCATTGAACTTTTCATCGAAGCGAAGCAGCAGAAACGAGTCAAAGATGAGAACATTTATGGCCAGATTGTTGAAGAGCTAAGTGCTGTGGAGTTAGGAAATCTTGAAGGGGAAAGAGAAAGTCCCAATAAAGGTTTCAAATCAGGAAGCACCCCAGAGCCATGTGAGGCCACTGAGGAGGTAGATATGGATGAGCCCAGCCGAGATTTTTACAGCAATCCAAAGTTATCTTGTGCCAGAATTACTCAAGATGCTTCAACTACTATAAATGGAGCCAAAAAACCAACACCTGAAACACATAATTGGCTAGTAATCATCCTGGTACTGGTATAGGTGCAGTGCCCTCGGCAATCACTGGTGCTTTACTGTTCTCCAAGTTTCCAGGTCTTTCACACTACTACTTGTGTGAGCTGGTGTATCTATCTCAACTCCACTAAGCCAAATAGCACCCAAACAGCTGCTAATATCTCAGAGTATTCCTCGTGGTTTGTGAGATGCCATAACCCTAACCCACTCGATCTTAGCACTGGGATGGTTCTTGCTCTTCGCCGATCCAAAACAGAGGAGGCAGAATGCTATTTATTCAATCGCTAGCATGTATCAACCTGGACTACTTGTGACCTCCACCCCCTGGAGACCGAAGCAAGAACAAGTATGTTATCTGTTGTTGGTTTTGCTGATTTGCCTATAGCTTTGCAGTGCTATTATAATGTATCCCCCCTTTTGTTATGTTGACATTGATGTCATTGTTTATTTAGCCATCTGTTTTTGCCATAAAGGTCTGTTGCATTATTGCAGGGTAACACTGGACTACATAGAGGAGGAAGATACAAAAACAGGATGTGAGGCTAAGAGACATTAGCCAGAGGTGCAAATCTTTACGAGAGGATGCCCCCTGCATCCACTATACGGCAAGTAGAAACCAGTCCGTGTGAAGATTTTTGAAGGAGGGTATGTATGTGTACTTTGATAATGCTGATGTTTCATGAATGTGGACTGTAGTAACGCATCATAATGGAAATGTTTCTGGTTGTTTATTTTCTATCAGTTTTATAAGTCCACATGAGGAACAAGGAATATGGGTATGTGAGAGGGCGTGGTCCCCCGGGGGAAAAGTTCTATATGTGAAAAGAGTGTGGGCATTCGTTGTAAAGAAGAAGCCAAGCATGCTCAAGAAACCACATACGAACACACACGGATGTGAGACCCTACATCTGCAAGTGCTGCAACTTTGCTTTCAAAACTAAAGGTTGGTTTTTCCCACATTCACATTCAAGCATGATTGCAAAAGACTGGGTGAAATAAAAAAATAACCCCTGTGTTTTTTAGGGAATCTCACCAAGCATATGAAGTCAAAAGCTCATATGGAAAAAATGCCTTGAACTTGGAGTTTCACCCACGCCATGGACAGTACAGAGGGATACTGGTAGGAGGGACATTACTACCTTCGGCTTTTGCAACACTGGGCAGGTAGCATAGCGAATACAATTAGCAAGGCTTTTAGTGTAACTACATTTTGTTAGACGCAAGGTGCTTAACATCCCTGTATTACAGTATTTAAAAATGTGTAGGAAATCATTTTAAGTTGAATGCGTTTCATTAAAGAAAACTACTTTTTTTTCTGCAGATGTAAAAGATTAAAGGGGTCATATGACGTTTGCTAAATAGAACATTATTTTGTTGTATTTGGTTGAATACAATGTGTTTATGCAGTTTAACAAGCACTACTCTACACTAGGCATGGGCCGGTATGAGATTTTGACGGTATGATAAACCTTAAGCCAAAAATATCATGGTTTCACAGTATCCACGGTATTGCTATTACAGCTCTGAAATGTGTTAGACTTTTTAAATGACTGGGTAACAATATATTTAGTTTTTAAGCAACATACAGAAAATTAGATAAACAGTCCAATTAGTTTATTTTTTTCTTTGATTTGTTTCCTAAAAAGAAAAAAAAAATAAGGACTGACATCTTTATTTGAACATAAATCTGTTTAACTTACAGTTATTTAATTTAGTTATATAATTCATAGTAATAGAGAATAATACAGTGTTTCCTTGGTTACCACTGTAAAACAAAAGCTGAGCTGAAACACTGCTTTAATATGAACTATCCAGAGATTAGATTAAAAGAACATACCACCTAACACTTTTCAGAAGACAGTCAGCTACCCTCAGAAACACATTCATATAACCCCAAATCAATATCGAGGATTTTTATGCCAACAGTTGTGTATCATGAACAGTGAGTGATCTGCCTGCTACAGGTATTTTGCTCTGTGCGTCTGTCTTCAAGCATCTCTGGCCTGTGTTAATGGGTGTTAACAGACTTCATATTTTTACATAAATTACATATTGGAAAATTATTGCATTGCAATGCAGTTTGTGCAAGTCCAGAACAGAGAGTTGCAATAAGGCAAAAAACGGCCGGTTGCCGATCGCGTAAAGGCCAAAGTATACTTCAGCCTGTCTGCGCACCATCGGCATTATGTTATTTCGTCATCAAGAGGGCTCAAGGAACACTGGATGTGAAGTGTACCCGGGTCTTAAGTTCAGGGGGGGCAGCTCCTTAATTTCAGCCATCCTACACACACGTGACTGACTGTTTTGCTCGCACCAACAGGAAGAGGAGGGGGGTCAGTGTTACTCTCTACACTTGCCACTCAGCTGAGGGATTCCATTGCTCTTTCAGTCATTGAGGAGACATGTAAAACAGCGCATACTGCAGGAACGGTTTATAATGGAAAATATTATGTGTTTTTTCCAAATTGCGGTATAACTTGAAAACTGTGTAATCGGCCCATGCCTACTCTACACTGCTCAAAAACTCCAAATTTTGAATCATCAGTGGCATAATTCCTTAAACATGAAAACGTACTTACAGATTGTGAGACAGAAGGCAGCAGACCTGTCATTGAGCAAAGGTGGAACTGCCACCTACTATATAGAAACAGACACCGGCATTGTAGGCTACTCTCACAGGAAACAGTCCTCCCTCCTCCGCGAAATGCGCTGCATACATCTGTGAATATTGGGGTGAACTGTTCCGGAAAACAGTGTTTTTAAATACAACTTAACCAGGTGTTTTTTAGTAGTCCTCTTTTGGAAGGGCAAACAAAAGTAGTTTCATTTTCACAACAAAACACACACAGCGTCTCCACAACATGGTGCCGGCGGGCAACAGCGAGAATTGATGTTACGCCTCTCTTTCTTAGCATTAACATTTGGGGCGGTGTTATTCAAATCTTCCCACATCGTGATGTAGACATGTGGAGGTGTGTTTAGAACGAGACGTTTTAGGTAGAATAGTGATTGACTCTAAACTTTATAAAGAATATTTCGTTGGATTTGAGACTTTAGTCTTTTGCAACTTTACAGATCTTCTTTATGCACCAAGAGGCTTGTAACACTCCAAAGAGAAAGGAAAAATTTCATTCGCATCATATGACCCCCCCCCCCCCCCCCTTTAAATATTAGAACAATACACTAATTTCTTTTTTTTTCTCTTACTGCCTATGTAGATGACACGCAGAAGTCCTTAGGCATCATGCCGGGAGAAAAAACTGTTAAACATCAGTTCTCAGATGCGGAAGATTCTGATGCCGTTGATGAGGATGAACAAGATGATGATGAAGATGATGAATGTGATGGTGATTCTACACCAAAAACATTGTCCAGAAGCACAAGTCCTCAGTCCTATGCAGTCAACAAGCTATGTCTGTCTGGCTGTCTCCCTAAACACTTTGACCCCAAGCCGCAATCCACTCAAGGAACAGCTCTGGAGTTTTCTTCTCCGAGTACTGATGATGATCTGACCTTTGAGCAGTCAAGTAGTTCCTCTGAGCCTTGCCCACCTCAGCTGCTGACGCCTTGTTGGGATTCACCTCGCCAGAGGTACATGTCCCCGAAAGGAGATCCTCTCCACCACAACGTCACCATTTGTCAAGCCATGATTCATCTCCTTTATGGGCCATTTCTCCAAGGAGAGATCTGAGCATCAGAGGGGATTTTTTCACCTATTCCCGGCAGCTGTCACCTGTAAGACCTACAGGTTTGGACCCATTGGGGCAACCAGCGCAGTCTCCATGGGGTCGACAAAAAGGGGTGCTCAGGGCCATGTCCCCACGGAGGGGGTCTTATCAGCACAGGACCCTCATGGATCCAGGAAGGAGTATGAGATTTCAAGCTTCTCCCTTTCAACCAGTCATTGGTTAGTGCGAGAACAGGACACCGGAATGGTATGTGTTTGATGCTTTAAATTTACATTTATGCATTCAGTAGATGCTTTTATCCAATGCGACATATATTGCTTCAAGACCCAAGGTACACAATCAAGTCTTGCTTTCCCTTGGAAGTGAAACCCCATGACCTTGGCATTGCTTCTACTGATACTGATTGAGCTACAGTAAGGCACATTGCATTTTTCGCATTGCTTTTGGAGGACAAAATTGTACCCTTATCAAATTGTAAAACTATTAACTGTTAATATATGCCATGGTCATTATAAAACTTTCTTTGTATAGAATAAAATCTCTATGAAGAAATATAATGCCAGATTTTTTAGGTAAAATATTGCTATACAGCCTATGGTCTAGGTGCCAAGCCTTAATGGCATAACAGTATAAATCATCTTAAAAAAGTTCACTCCAAATCTACACCAAGTCTGATGACTTTATTTAATTCTCTGAAAATAGTTTACATACCAGAATGAATCAGTCAGCATCAAGAAAAACATTCATTTTTTTCAGGATCAAGGGGATACTCCTCAGAATCTGTATGTTCCTGGCGGCCTATGCAGCAGTCAAGATCTGTCCACAACCCTGCAGCAAGACATCTTCAGCCATTTGCCTTTGCACTCTCAAGGAAAGGTGCCAACACCTGTTCCGATGATCCCTATTGGGGGGATAAGAATGCCCACCATGTCAACATCTGGTGCTGCTGGGGAGAGAAATTCACTCCCATCATTTCCACAGGGGAACAAATTAGAAACAGCAAGTTCGGCCGGACCTCAGCCTCTGTTCCAGATCCTGGAGTGGCCCTACAATGGAGAAATAGAAAACCTCTTCCACTGGCCTTCCTAGCAAAAGACGATAAGAAGGAGGAGAGTGTCTACATCTGTGCAAAAGCTATTGCATCCCTCAGTATCACATCTGAAGATGCAGCTGAGAAACGCCTAAAAGCTGACTTTGTAAGCACTATATAATCGCATTCAGAGGTAAAAACTAAATTTAAAGGTCAGACCAGAATCGTCTCAGTTACGTATGGTAACCCTCGTTCCCTGAAGGAGGGGGAATGGAGATGTCACATCGGATATGACCGACGAATTGGAATCTCACCTAGAGAGACCAATCCATTCGGGTGTAAACTAAACGAGCCAATGCACATTGGCATGCAGTTATTGCATCCAGCTGCCGCTGATCACAGGGTGAGTATAAGTAGGCAGCAGGTGCACCGAATATCAGGTTTTCGCAGCGACATAGACTTTGAGGATGGAGGGAGACAGCCTTTGCTCCAACCCTTGCTGCAAAAAGGACAGCACGAATCTGTCAGGCATCTTCGGGGGGTCTTCTTGGTGAGAAGAAACACCACCTCGACGAACAGGGTAAGCGTGTCTCGTAGACGGTGCTCTTGCTGAAGTGATGGTGTCAACTACCTCTTGGGGTAGGTCACCCAGAACCTTCGCGTTCCATCCAGGGAACAGACATGGAGTTTCCAGAGGTCTGGATGCGGGTGCCATAGGGTGCCCAGGTCTCTGAGTCAGTAGATCCTTCCTCAGAGGAATCAGCCAAGGAGGGGCTGTCACAAGGAGCATTAGTTCCAGGAACCAGGTCCGAGTGGTCCAATAGGGCACCACTAACAGGACCTGCTCCTCATCCTCCCTGACCTCGCACGGTGTCTGTGCAAGAAGGCTCACTGGGGGAAACGCATATTTGCGAAGGCCCCACGGCCAGCTGTGTGCCACAACTGGCAGTGAGAGGTTTCTGGAGAGGCAAACAGGTATACCTGAGTGGTTCGAAATGTCTTCAAATTAGCTGGACTGTTGGGGATGGAGTCGCCATTCTCCCGGGAGCACAGCTCGGGACAGCTCGTCAGCTGCCCAGTTGAGCAGCCCAGGAATGTGAACAGCACTAAGCAACATCAGATGCTTCTGACTCCAAAGGAGGAGGTCTCCAAGTTGGCGAGTTGTGAAATGCAACGGGGGAGCGCAGACCACCTTTTTGGTTGATGTACGCAATGGTTGCAGTGTTGTCCGTGTGGACTAGTACATGCCTGCCCCATAAGCGCCCTTTGAGATGGATCAAGGCATGGTGCACTGCCAGCAACTCAAGGCAGTTGATGTCCGCAACTTTCATGAAGACACGGGGTGACAGGGGCAGCCCGAAGGGCAGGACCATGTACTGAAATGCCCGTCCTGTGAACGCAAACCACAGGAATGGCCTGTAGCACGGAAAGATTGACACATGGAAGTACGCATCCTTCAGGTCGATCGCTGTTTATATCTTGGGAACGGATGCACCTGAAGATGCACTTCTGCATGAGCATCTTGAACGGGAGCCTGTGAAGGGCCCAGTTCAAGACGTGCAGCTCCAAGATGGGTCCTAACCCACCGCCTTTCTTGGGTACAATGAAGTAGGGGCTGTAAAACCCTGTCCTCATAGGAGGAACTGGCTCTATTGCATCCTTCGCCAGAAGCACTGTGATCTCTGCACGCAAGACAGGGGCGTCTGCTGCTTTCACTGAAGTAAAGTGGACGCCCCTGAACTTGGGAGGGAGCCGGGTGAACTGAATCACATAGCCAAGTCTGACAGTCTGAAGAAGCCATCAAGACAGGCTGGGTAGTGCTAGCCAGGCTCCCAGATGCCACGCAAGTGGCACCAACAGAACTACAGGCATACCCGCAGTGAGGCAGACGGTCCGAGGCGGGGTCTGAGTGTGTGTAACTCTTACCTGCATTCGAGCAGAGGGTGCATGGGTAGTCCGTTGGATGATCCTCCCGATCCACCCACTGCTGAGAAGAGGGTGAGTGTGATACGACACTGGATCGTCCATAACCCCCCGTCCCGTTGAATGATCCTCCGAGAGATAGAGGGAAAATAGCTGTTTTGTTGAGTATTTGGGTACCGTTGACCGTGAGGTCAGTGGTGGGGAAAAAAGAAACAAAAGATTATTCACCTGGCCCTCCTCTGGGGGAGGGAGTGATGCGTTCACCATCTCCCAAAGAGCAGATCCCTCCATCTCTGAGTCGCCCGTCTCAGGGTTGCTTGCTCTTGCGCTTGCCACCAGGTTTGGTTGGGGCCTGGACGGGCTCCACAGCACTGCTCACCCTGCGATGCAGTGATTGACATCCGATCATCGGGGGGAGCCACAGAAGATACAGGTGGTACCCCCTTAGAGGGTCTAGCCTGCTCTCTCGACAGCTCCACTGGCTTCGAAGTGCCGGTAGAAGTAGGAGCCCTCCTCGGCGGGGAATTCCTCAGGGCACCCCCAGCTGCCGGCAGAGGGAACCCTCGATCTAGGTACTGGCACGGGCACTCTGCCCCTTTTTCAGAAAACAGAGTCTGGTCTGCAACTCTGAGATGGTAATCCTCCCGCAATGGGAGCATGACTCGTCCACGAAAGCCACCTCAGTGTGCTTAATGCCCAGGACACAAGAGGCAGCAGGATCATGACCATCACCCGGCGCCAGGTAATTGACCCCATCCAGAAACGCAGATGCGTCTTTAAAAAGACGTTCCACCCGTGAATGCTCTTTTAGAATTGCTCTTTTGATGTGCTGAAGCACACAGGGGAGATAGCTGCCTGCAACACACACAGGGGGTAGCTTGCAGCCTGCTTTGTGCCAACCCACTCGACACGGGGAAAAACCACTGCCGCTGAAGTGCAGTTCCAACAGCATGAGAGCCTTTGAAGAGCGTGCTTGAACTCGCCTTGTAGACTCAAACAGAAGGTCAGGAGCAGAACGGGACAGAACTGCTTGGCTCCGAAGCAAAAAAGCTGAATATGCGGTGCACCTGCTGCCTTACTTATACTCATGCTTTGATCAGCGGCAGCTGGATGCAATAATCTCATGCCAATGTGCATTGGCTTGTTTAGTTTTAAACTTGAAGAGGACTGGTCTCTCTAGGCGAGTGATCCCATTTCGTCGGTCATCTGACGTGATGTCGAGAGTGACTGGACTGAAAGGGAACATATTTTATGCACGTATTCAGTGGTTGCATTCAACATACATTATGTTGGGTTCTTGTGTTGCACTGGTGGTAGCAAACTTCTGCAACTCAAGGGGGCAATAGAGTACCTTTAAGTGTTTAAGCCATTAACCCGGATGTGGTTATTATTCAGGTAGCTGCTGTAAACATGCCAAAGTTTAATAAACTTTAACTAACTTGCTCAGTAGTTGACCCTTAGCGCCCCCCTTGCAGTCTGACATTGCAGAAGGCAAAGATGCACTAAATCAACCTTTGCTTAGAGTCTGTTTTTGGCGTCTGACCAAGGAGTTTTGGAAACATAGGCAGAAACATAATACACAAAATATGCACAACATCTTTGCCTTTAGGTCGCAATGCACATGCCATATTCTCCTGCCATATCAATTTCAACTATGAACATGTACAAGCTGCAATATATGCAACAATACATGCAAAAAAAATTATATCAATATTTCATGAAAACATATATAATTCTGAGCTTCACAGGACTGGAAGTGCATCATTACGTCCCAATTATAATACAAAATACCATTCGCCATTCTAACTGAAAAATCGTCTTTGACTTTTGCTTGTGCCTTTTAAGAAAATGTTTGCATATCCCTTGATGAGAGAAGGTCATTCGATGTACCCTGTTCATGCACTTAACAATAGTGGTGGTCATTAAGTTGAACTAATATGAGGTAATATGGTTGGCTTTTTGAGATTACAATTTATTATTACGTTAAAGTTGCATTAAGCTGTGCTATGACATTGCCTTGTATGCTGTTGTATATTTTTGCTGGCACTTAACTGCATTATGTGCATTCAAGATTATGAACCCAAATGTTTTGATAAATTCTTTAACAGTTTAAACCTTCTCCACAGTTTATAGTATTTTTCTAAATGTATCATACCTCATTTCCTTATTTAATTTTTAGATTTTTCTGCACTTAAGCAAAGAAATGTCATTACAAGGCATTTTTAATAGTATAGATCTGCATATGACATCATATTATTATAAGTATCGTGCATTAAGATGACTATTCAAAGCACTTTCTAGTGAGCTGATAAACTGAATGCCGTGTCATCAATATTGAAGCTCTTTTAAATGAATTTTCATTGAATTAATCATATGGCACAACATTCCAGTCACTTACACATATACGCACATACATATTTACACAAATACACACACATAATCGCTATCATGTACTGTAATTACTTTTGAAGAGTGGTTTGTGTTGAAGTAATCAAAAATGAATTGTATATTTGATGGGATAGTTGCTTTTTCAGGTTTTTCTTGCCAACAGATGAAGGGGTCTTGTCTGGTGAACTTGTCTGACTGTTTGAATGTATGAATTTTTAGCCTAAGTCATTTTAAATGTCTTTAAAGAAGTTATAAGTGCTATCTCATATTAAACATATGGATATCATATGAAGTAGCAGGCAGTTTATGGTATTTATATTAATAGTCTTGAGTATTTAAAAATGCTTGAGATGGTGAAGTTAAAACTGACTTTATACTGAAGGAACTTTCATATCATGTTTACAGTATTATATATTAAAGATTTTGAGGTATCTAGGTTGAATTTATGGCATTTTAGAAATTGCAACTGTTATTTATCTTATGGACTGGTCATCATTTATAGAAGTTCATGAATATTTCTTTTGTTTTGCCCATAAAGGCAGCTGATTTCTTCTTATTTAATTATTTGTTTTTGTTTTACTCTGATTACAAGATGTCCTTTAGAAAAAAAAATGAAATTAAAGTTCTATTATAAAAACTTGTTGACACTGTTCTTACCTCAAAATGAAATATGCATATTAATAACAATAATAAACAAAACCAGAGAAATAAGTAAATATATTTTCATTTCTAATGTTTTTAAAAATCCGGATTATTTTGTACTTCTTTACTATATACTTTAACACATTATTATATGCTTCTTTTTTTAATTATTTTATGTTTCTAATTACAAATTCTATAATGAGCATAATTTCAGTTAAAAGTTTAATTGGATATTTAATATTTGTAATGAAACATACATCTACAATAATACACAAGACAGTAATGTTTCATGACAAAAGCATTACAAGGCAAGTCATTGATTATTTTAGAGAATAAGTAAAATGAACAGTAGATTATTATTGTGCAAAATATTTACAAACACTTATTTCAGCCTCTCATGAAAACTGTGTTTCATTCACAATAATAAGATAGAAAATAGTCAAAAAACAACCTGAATGTAAGGCATGCACTCATGCAGTTTTGGATTATATGAAAAATGTAACATTTGTTTTACATTTGCACCATATGTTTACATTTGCATCTTTTGTGTTTCAAGTTGATGATTTCATTGTTGTGTAAATAGGAAAGCCTTCTGCAGAGGATTTCAAAATCTCAGCATACAAAACTCATGGTATAATAGTGAAAAATGTACATTGCATGAGGAAGATGGTCTTTTCAACGTGCCTCAGGACCATACCTTAGTGAAGTGAATATTCTCCATTGAACTGGCATAACAGAAGTACAGCGAATGAACCAGGGAATCCAAAGAGACGAATCTGGAGCCAGAATGCAGCCACCTCCAGGACGATTCCGTCTAGAAGTACAGAAATGATGTTAGAAATACTGGGATGTTGGTGTTGCTTCCAGAGATATCCTCTTTGGTTCTATGTTGTTATATGCCACGCAATACAGATGTGACTATGGCCACTGGAACAAGATAACCGTCACTGCTGTCTTAGGGCCTAAAAGATCACCATTAACAATTCCTTTTTAAACGTTATACCTGCAAAACAAACAGTACATGGTTCTCCCGAAATGAATATTTCTTAAGGTATTTCTCTTTGAGATAACAGAACTAACAAATAGAATAAAAAAATTAATCGATTATTTTAAAATGTTATTTTTGACATCTTACTTACCGCAAACTTTTGAATGGTAATGTGTCATGTATTCACCATAAAAAGAATGGCAAGTGGAAAAATGTGAAAAGTGAGAGTGGACGTTGGTGGCCATTATGGTGGAACATATACTCGGAATTTGTACTGGCAACCAGCAGTTTTTTTTTTTTTTTTTTTTTACAACTTTTTTTAGAGTATGTAATTGGTTTTCAACATTTATTTTAAACTAAAATAAAAACCACTAACAGATGTACAAATAATTGAGGCCAATAGAAAATATGAATTATAAAATTACAACATTGAACTGTATGTGACAATTTGCCCATCCTGAGTGTGTTGGAGAACACCGTTTCATCTTTTTTGTCTCAAAACCTTAGTTTATATATATATATATATATATATATATATATATATATATATAGATATATATATCTATATATATATCCATATAATCACCCTCAATAAACCTTTCTCTCTATATAAACTCACTCAGCTGTTTTTTGCACCTTTCCCTGCGGGTTTTATAGGTCTGAACTGATTGTAACAGAAGAGGTTGAGCTCCCTCCTGTCGGGGTCACAGCTGAAATGAAGGGCCTCATTCCCATAAACCGCAAATCCCAGAACGCCCAGGAAGAACATGCGCACGGAGCCGAAAGAAACAGGGTGTGGAAATGACCAATCACAGTCGGAGGCCGGAGCTACAAAAAGACGGTGAATCAAACAAGATTCAAACAAAATAGGTAGGCCCTACGTCAGAACATACTTACCACAATATCCTTTAAAACAACCGCATATATAATTTATATAAAATATATCTTAGTCGATTGAATAAGTTTTGTAATGACACATCTGTATAATAAAAAGGAAGAGTCTATGATTAAACACACAGTATACAGATAATAGTTACAATTTAATAGATTACAACTATTAGTAAAACATTTGCAATGGGTTTGTAAAAGTTGTTTTTATTCTTCTTTTAGTTTTTGTTGCATTTACACAGTTTTGACCAGCAGGCTTCACTAGTGTTGGCATTTCGAGCGCTTCGAACAGGTAAATTGTTTTGCGAAGCAACTGGTACAATTGATTCAAAGTTCAGAAAAGCTTCGTTTCTGCCATCGTAATGTTCTGGGCGGCAATTCCCTAAAGCATCGTGAGCTAAGAATACACAAGCTAAGACTACGATTGCTTTTGGGAAACTAGCAGGTACAAAATTCCGCGATTGCTTTATGGCAGCAAACAATTGCCCATACACAGCTATCCGACAGCGATACAACAGTGAATTCGACTCAAGGGGGCCTTCAAGTCACAAAAATACACAAAACTACATACAGTTGCTTAATGACCACCAAGAAAAACAAAACTGGTGAAATCAAATGTCAATATGTTAAAAAAATCTGTTGACAAGTTTGTTGCTAGAATGAAGCACCACCATTTTAAAACTAAATATATTAAAATGCAACAGGAAAACCTGATAATGTGATTTTCTTGAGTTTTCCATAAAAATAATGAAACATCGTAAAAAAATAAAAAAATAAATAAAATGAAATTGACACCCTGTCTTACTTACACATCCCTCATAGAAGTTCTTGATGTAGTTTAAGGACATGATAATGTCTTTTTTCTTTAAGTTGGATTTCTCTGTAAGGGCCTGGCCTTCATTTCAGCAACCTGTTGCCTTCTGCTGAGCTCCAGCTCAAACGCTGCTTGCTCCTGTTGACTCTGCGCTGCATATTTCCCTTTCATCCTGCTCTACCTTCCTCCATTTACCCACGAGGTACAAAAAGACAACAACAAAAATAGGAAAAAACAAAAGGACTCGGACATTGTGATGCACACATAATCCCCATTCAACTACATCAGCAGAAAAAACTGGACTTTGAGGCATAAAAGGGGAACAGCTGACAAAAAATACAATAAATATAAGGCTTATAGTGAAATGAAAGAACACAAACTTAAATATAGGAATAAAACATGCAGCCGCAGCTAATGTTTTCAAAGAAAATTTGTAAATGTTTTTAAAAAAGGGCTATCATTTATGCCTTTTTGGAAGCCTGGCTTGCATATGCAAACACGCATGTATAAATACAGTCATTTTGCATGTAGCATTTTCAAGTTCAGTTGAAACACAATGAACAAACAAAAAATATATATATATATTGAATTTGATTATATTTTGTAAACTTACCAGCCTTAGCCCAAGTGGACAGTTTGGTCCTCATCATTTAATCAGGCATAAAGCAAAGACCTCATGGGAAATAATTGTCTGTCCCAGCACCGTCAAAGCTGATGAAATCACTAATGGGAGATCAACATTTACCCGTGTGGCTTTCATATGCGATCCAGTGCAATTCCGTGCAAACTGAGGGTCATACTGTGCGATCCTGAAAACATGCTGCTCTGAGAGCCGATCTCTGCCGATAGACCCTTTTCATACTGAGATTAATGTAGGCTTGGTCAGAATATCTGTGCTGCTCAGAGCATTGGTTAGAGTGGACTGTATAATGAAAAACTTTTTAAGGAGTTTTATGCTAACTGTGCATGCATACTTTCCAAATTATTTGGAAAGTCTTTTTTTAAATTGTTACTTATTTTAAAATGCCTACAATATTTCTTCATAATTAAACACATTACTGCAAAATAGTATTTTTTAAATCAGCATCGATATGAAGGTATAATACCATGAGTACAACCATGCTGCACACAAATTATTTTTATACAATTTAAATAATATTATTATATTTTTTTACATGATACAGTAATGAGAATTTGTTTTTTATTACATGACAGTAATGGAAATTGGTAAGAAAATATGCTTAGTTGGTCATGTAACATATCCCACAATACAAAATAAGCAAGTCAATCAATCAATAAACAAAATAAACATGTAACACCACACACACACACACACACACACACACACACACACACACACACACACACACACACACACACACACACATATATATAATAAATTGAAATATGACGTTCTTGACATTTCATGAGATTCACAATTTCATATTATAATATCATTTTAAATCAGCATAAATTCTAAGTTATAATTAACTATACAATATTGTGTATAGTTATTGTTAAAACGAGGGAAAATAAAAAACATTTGTAAATGCTGAAAAACACATTTTATACAGTTACTACTAATCTCACAATGCAAAAAACAACACCAAAAACGAAAAGTAAAATAGACCTGGACTTCTTGACATTTTAAGAGATTTACAATATTGTATTATAATATTCAAATTCTAAAATTCAAAAAAAAATTTTGCTTTGTATTTCATATCTACAGATTTCACAACAATCAAACAGTGTTTGACAGAATTCACACAGATATTCTCAATCTGTAGAACATGACTTGGATCTCAGCGTGTTGGACGATCCCTCCTGATTATTCTGAGGTCTGTCTGCCTCCCGCAGCTGCTGTGTTTGTGTGGTCAGCCGCTCGATGAGAGTTTCTGCTCCTCTCACTCACTCCCTCACTGCTCCTGCTGGTAAGTGTTTCCTCACGCCTCCTCCTGAACTTTACTTAACAACCATGCACTGTCTTCATAGTTTTTTTTATTTTTTTATGTGAAAAGGTTTGAATGCATTTTTGATTGTCATACGTTAAAGGTCAATATTTATCAATGTGTTGAAAAGCATGTTTCAGTGTAACAACACGTCCTTAGACTCAGTTTCTGTGTTAAAGTCTCGTGTGTCTGTTGAATCCTTGTAAATATCAGTGCAAGAGGAATTGAAACACATTCATGAAGGTTCAGTGTTGCTCAAACTGGAAGGCAGAAGAAAAAACATTTTGAAATATAAAAAATTTATTTAGCATTTTTTAAATGCTTTTTTTTAATTAAATGTGCAATGCAGTTTTACAACATGTCACTTGAACACTCGTGAACGCTGACATGTTGGAGAATAAACAGACAAGCTGACCATATTAAGAGTCTCTTGAAATAGACTCCAGGCCATGAACAGGTGCCGTGTGCTGTTCTTGTGATATGGGGAGTAATCAGCCCGGACAGAGAGGCTAAATTTAACCAGATGAAACAGGGCAAACAGACAGTCAGAGCATAAACAACCCCAAACAGCTCTGTACAATAATTAAGTGCAAATACATTTAAAGCAGTCATTACACATCATGATCTGTGTGCACTTTTAAACATATATATGGGTGATTTGTCAAGTGATTCTAAGAACTTTGAAAGATTCCTTTAAAGCTTTAGTTTTAAAGCTTAAAGTAGTTTTAAATTATTTATGAATAATGATACAATCATTGAAATTCTACTGCACAATATCTTTGGATACCACTCTTAAAAATAAAGGTGCTTAAAAGGTTCTTTACAGCGATGCCATAGATTAGAAGAACAATTTTTGGTTCCACAAAGAAGCATTCAGTCAAAGGTTCTTTAAAGAACCATCTATTTCTTACCTTTTAATAATCTGAAGAACTTTCTTTCACCACAAAGAACCTTTTGTGGTTCTTCAGATGTTTAAGGTTCTTTATGGAACCATTTAGACAAAAAGGTTCTTCTATGACATCATGAAGCACCTTTATTTTTAGTGTATGTATACTATTTGTTCATTATATCAAAAACAAAAATTGCTGTCCCCATTATTGCATGTCATTAGCATCCCATTATAACAGGAAAACATTTCTCAGAAAGTTCTGGCAGGGATCTCTCAAAGTTATGAACAAACGTTCTTCCAGTAACATTAATATAATGTTGTTCAAAGTTAAGTTCAAAGTCTTTAATAATGCTCTCAAACTTTAGCACAAAAAACTGCATTTACGTAATTCATGGAAAATGTTTTAGTTGGAATTTCATCTAACATTTTTTAAATACTTTTACTTGTTTCAGAATGTTCAGATTCACATTCAAAAGTAACATTCTTATAATCTTTCCAAATTTATAAAATGGAATGTTCATTAACATTTGCATAAACAGAGAAAAAACAAAGAACAAACAACAAAACAAAACAAAAAAAAGGACAAAAAAAGTTTGTTTTGAATATTCAGAGAACATTTAGAAATAATGTTTTTATAACTTAACATTCTTAAAACATATTTTTGTTAGCTGAGATCATGCCTAACATTTTAGAAGATGGTTTAGTTTTTAGAAAAAGTATTAAAATTATTAATTTCTATGCTTCATTAATTCACAATTCACATTAAAAAGATGTATTTCTTTGTATTTTATGAATCAAAGTAACTTCTAAATAAAACATTAAATGTTTGTCTTCATAAACTGGAAAATCATTTCCATTACATTAAACAATATCAAAACTTGTGATACATGTTTTAACATAAGATGAAAAACATATAAAACAAGCACACTCTATAAAAAATTGTTGTTTTAAGTTGTAAATAAATCAAAGATTACTGGAGTACATTTTTTAGAAAATACTATTTCAAATCAAATTTCTTGTTTATTTCAATCAGTTTCTTTGTAATTGTTTGTGAGATTTACTTGCAATTTTCTGAGGGAAAATTGTTTCAAAGTAAAATAATAATAAAAGAATCATCCTTGTACTACTAACAAAATTTGATCTGAATCAAAACCTGTGATGTAAATGTCTACATTGTTCAATCTTAAAGCAAAACGGATTCATCCCGTCATCTTTGACTGACTCTGTCCTTTCTCTGAAGCAGATTCAATCAGAATGGAGAGTTGTTCCCAGTCTGTAAACAGAGACACCGAGGCTGAAGTGACCCATGACCTCACCGAGGATCTGAGTCAGCAGCTGGAGGACATCATCAGCACCTATCAGGTGAGCGAACAGCCAGGTGAGGCCGAGGATGTTGAAGAGGAGGGCCGTCCCAGACAAGAACAAAGACCAGAAAATGGAGAAGAAGATGCTTAAAGCCCTCGGTGAGTCACATGAAAGATATTTAACCCCATGTTACTCTATTTGAAGTGTGATTAGTGAATACTTAACCACTTAATGCACTCAAACTGTGTAACCAAAGAAACCTGTGTCAATAATCACAGGGAAGGAAGCCATGCTGCTCATGCAGAGCCTGAATAAACTTGGAAGCCCCGAGCAGAAACTGGAGGCTCTCATTAAAAAACATGCTGAACTGGTGAGTACAATCATCAACAATGTTCTGCCTTTGAAACATAAAAAATAAATTACCCTTTTTAACAAGCTACCTCATTAAAAATACTAGTAAAATAAATAAATAAATAAACAAACAAACCAAAAAATAAATAAATATTCACACATTCATTTGGAAAAATCAGCCCCTTTTTAAAAATTTTTTTTTTTTTTTTTTTTTTTTCAGTACAGTTTTGCTTTGGATTGTCCCATATTAAGCCGTCTTGTACATTTCCAATAGATCATCTTTAAAAATAAATAAATAAATACATATATTATAAAATAAACATTTCCATTTCCAATAAATCATCTTTATACATAAAAAATAAATAAATATTATTTATTTATATAGTACATCAAATTAACGGATTAAATACTATGCAGAAACTAGACTTATGTTTGTGACTTTAATAGTACTGTTTAAGTATAATTAAAGTATATTAAGCATATTAAAAAACAGAAAAGATTTTGAATTCTTCTATGTAAAATATATTATTTCAGCACAGAGTTTGTTTAGGGTTGTCCTGTGTTAGGCTGTTTTTAAAAAAAAAAAACAAAAAAAAACAAAAAGACACAAACAAAAAAGAAAGACAGAACGGTCGGGCCCATAAAAACAAACAAACATACATACAAACAAACAAAAACATTGAAAACTGGTAAAGACAACCATCAACAATTGTTTTGCCTTTGCCATGTTAAAAAAAAATATTTAAATATTTAAAATAATAGAAAATAAATCAAACACAAACACATAAATAAATAAATTAGTAAAAAAAAAAAAATAATAATAATAATAATAATAAAAAAACACTTTCCAGCTTGGTATATTGAGATGTTTTTCTCTACTGTATATATGGTTTTATATTTCTGCAAATAAAAAGAGATCAAAATTATATTTTGTGTACATGTAACCTGCAGTTGGAGGAGCAGCACGCTCGGACAGAAACAGCTGAAGGTCCTGCAGAAGAAACTTCTCCAGGTGCTAAAGGAGAAGGATCAGCTTCAGAGCGAGCATAGCCGAGCCGTTCTGGCCCGCAGCAAACTAGAAGGCCTGTGCAGAGAGCTGCAAAGACACAACAAAACACTAAAGGTGACAGTATCATCTCATGTCTGTGTTAAAACATCTGAGCTTACTTGAACCACTGATATCTGCTAGTCAATATTAAAAAGACAAACGCGTGTTAATATAAGGGTCGTGTTTTCCGCTATGAAAAAGTTATTAAAGTTAAGTAAATTTCTTAGATTTTAAATATTCTATTAGACAAAAAAATGTTTTCAGTGTTAATATTGGCATTTTTAAATAGCTTTTTTTTTACGATGCTAAATCACAGTACACTAGAAAAAATAAACATTTATTTGGATAGAAGAAAAATGGTAATAAAGTAATAAATAAAAAGTCACAAATAACTCGTAAGGATAACAAAATCGTAAGTAATAACATTGAATTAAACATTAAATTTTTAAGTAGAAAGACTTCATACTCCAATAATCAAAAACATTTTTACAGTGTAAAATGGTTTATATTTTGCCCTGTACAAACATAATATATATAAGTTATTTTTACTTAAACTATAAAACATTGACACACAACTCAATATCCACCACCATCATGCTTTTGGTTGCAGGGGAAACTCTACAGCGATGTCGTGAAGATGATCTGAAGCGGAAGGAAATCACCACACATTTCCAGAGCACACTGACAGACATCCAGGCCCAGATCGAGGAGCACAGCAGCCGAAACAACAAACTGTGCCAGGAGAACAGTGACCTGGCTGAGAAACTCAAGGACCTCATATCTAAATATGACCAGCGAGAGGCGGTGAGGGAAAACTACAGGACGTCACTCTGCTTTGACCTGAGATCATATCATTTGAATCAGTGTTATTTTAGTATCATTGAGATACTATCATAGTCTATCTATCTATCTATCTATCTATCTATCTATCTATCTATCTATCATCTATCTATCTATCTATCTATCTATCTATCTGTCTATCTATCTGTCTATCTATCTATCTATCTATCTATCTATCTGTCTATCTATCTATCATCTATCTGTCTGTCTATCTGTCTATCTGTCTATCTCTATCTATCTGTCTATCTGTCTATCTGGTCTATCTGTCATATCTATCTATCGATCTATCTATCTATCTATCTATCTATCTATCTGTCTATCTGTAGACGTCTATCTATCTATCTATCTATCTATCTATCTATCTATCACATCCATCTATCTATCTATCTATCTATCTGTCTGTCTGTCTGTCTGTCTGTCTGTCTGTCTGTCTGTCTATCTTTTTATATTTTCTATTTACATTTTAATTTTAGTTAAGGTTTTAGTATTTTTTTTTTTTTAAAATACATTTATAGTATTAATATATTATAGAATACACTTTTTAAAGTTATACTCAATGAAATTTGTCCTAAATGCAGATGAGTTTGTTTCTTCATCAGAAACAGATTTGGAGAAATGTAGCCGTGCGTCACTTTGCTCACCAATGGATCCTCTGCATTGAATGGGTGCCGTCAGAATGCAGCTTTTGGCTTCACAAAACGTTAATTGATGGACTGGAGTGGTGTGGATTATTGTGATGTTTTTATCAGATGTTTAGACTCTCATTCTGACGGCACCCATTCACTGCAGAGGATCCATTGGTGAGCAAGTGATGCAATGCTACATTTTTCCAAATCTGATGAAGAAACAAACTCATCTACATCAGGAGTGGTCTGAGGGTGAGTAAATTTTCAGCAAGTTTTCATTTTTGGGTGAACTAAATGTACTCTGTGTATTTGGCCTTCATGCAGAATCTTGAAAAAGTGTTCAAGCACAGAGACCTGCAGCAGAAATTATTGGAGACAAAACTCACACAGGCCAACATGATGCTCAAAGACGCCGAGGAGAAACACAAGCTGCAGAAGGAACATGTCAGTAAAACATCTAAAGATTTCATATAATAAAATATATTTTAATTGCACAAAGTATCTTTCTGCTATGAGTCCATTGAAATATAAACAATGCGTTATTGGCGTTGCCGTTATTAACACTTTTGAAACAAGTGTACTGTAGTTTTCTAGGACTGTTTACTTACTTCCGATCTATATTTATTCTCCAGTTACTGAAGCAGACTGCAGAGGCCAAAATACAGGTTAAAATTCTGAAAGAACAAGAGACTGACATGAAGGCTCAGGTAAATTTACATCAGATAATACACATCTCTATTGTTTTCTTAAATCGTGTATGTTCAGAAATGAACACATTTTTTTTTTTCTTTTAGCTTGCTGTATATTCTGAGAAGTTTGATGAATTCCAAGGAACGGTGTCTAAGAGCCACAATGTGTACGCCAGCTTCAAACAGGACATGGACAAGGTGTGTGTCTCTGAAATATTCAAATATTCTCTTCAAATCTTTTGATACCTTCCTCCAACATAATCATATTATTAAAGCTGTAAAACATACTATTCAGAAATGTGATTAAGTCCAATATGGCAATCTTTTCAAACATGTCTACAATCTCACATTAAATACATCAATTTTTAGTATGTTTTTGGCTATTAAAAGGGTTTTGGGGTCTCTCAGACCCTGAACAGAACATTAGGGTTCATTTCTAGCATGTTTAGTCAGGGTTATTATTGATTACTAAGACTAAAACTATTAAAAACATTTTTGTTAACTGAAATAAATCTGAAAACAATCTTACACTAATTGAAAATTAGAAATGCTGCTTTGGCAACTTTTAAGTTTAAACCGAGGTTTAAGATGAAGCGCTAAAATTACTAACTGGAAAACTTAAACTGAAACTAAAATAAAAATAAAAATGACATAAAAATAAATTTAACCTAATTAGTAATAATTAAAAATAAAATGACAAAACATAACAAAATAACTAGAAAGAAAAAAAGAAAGAAAGAAAGAAAGAAATCAAACCAAACCCTTTCTGTTAATTGAAAGAATTCGGAATTTTCCGTTCATTTAAATAAACAAACTGAAATAAATCTGAAATGATTTAGGTGAAAAACTTAAAACTAAACACAAATTAGGAATGTTGCCCTTAGTTTAAGCTGAGGCACTAAAATTACTAAATGGAAATGAATAAAAACTAAAACTAAACTATAACTGAATTAAAAATTGATTTAAACCTATAAACAGTCATATTTAAAATAAAAGCCAATTCAATATATTAATAAAAATTCTGATAGTACATAAGAAATACTAAAAACAAACAAACAAACAAAAAAAACACTAAGCAGATTGCTGTCTGTCTGCTGTACATGGTGAGATGTTGGTTTGTCTTACAGATGGCAAAGAAGATGAAAAAGTTGGAGAAGGAGGCAACGGCCTGGAAATCCCGTTTTGATGGCTGCAATAAAGCTGTCATTGATATGGTTGCAGATGTAAGTTGCTCTGTTCATATAGCATATATCAATATTGTAGACATGCCAGTGAAACCATATCAGGTTCTCCAAAGAGCCTTTTCGTAAACAGTTCTTGAAAGAAACGCTTTTTTTTAAACCATTAAATAATCTAAAGAAACTTTTTCCACTGTCACAAAGAACCTTTCGGGCAATGGAAAGGTTCCATGGACATTAAAGGTTCTTCATGGAACCACAGACACAAACAAAGAACCTTCATTTTTAAGAAGTTAACAACCACTATCTTACAGTGAGAATCAAGAGAATGAGGCTTTTATAGTAAATACAGATGTTAATATGATCAAGATGTTCTCATGTAGAAAGCGCTGAAGGAGAAGGAGTTTGAACTTATCACCCTGAAGACCCAAAAACTGGAGAATCTCTGTAGAGCGCTTCAGGATGAGAGGAAAAGCCTGTATCAGAAGCTCCATGGTTCCCAACAGCCTGAAGCCGAAAACTCAGCTGCTGCTGAGCCAGTTAATACTGAGGAAACTAAAGAGGAAGTTGCAGTTCCTAAAGAGGAAGTAACAGTCTCAACAGAAGCAGTCACTCAAGATCCAAACGTCCCCATTGAATCAACCTGTCAGTCTCCTGCAGATCCGACGCCGCTGACCAAAGCCAGCATTCGTCCAACCTGAAGGCAGAGAAAGCTCGGCTGCAGGAGCTTGCCACAGCGTTCACCATCCACCGCCACATGCCACCAGAGGCCTACGAGGACTCGAACAGCTGCACCGAGAGCACAGACACCACTGAGGGGGAGAGCAACAGGTCGACACAGAGTTCAGCTTCACAGAGGAGACGGTCACAGACACACTGTCTGAAGAACATCAAGAGCTCAGAGACAAAGACATGCAGTGAGTGGATTAGCGACAGACTAATCTCAATGCCAGTTTTGTCACGTTCTTGAAAATAAAGTTTATACAACTACAGCCTGTTGTATCGTGCTTGTTTTGAACTTTGACACCATGCATTCATGTTTTATTTTGTTTTTTAAGATACATGTCATCATACATGGCGTGAGGTTAGACAGAAAACTCTCTAAAATTATTATATACGGTCCCATACATTTGGAGAAACTTTACTGCAAAACTGTTGGAAATTATAGAGAAGTAAATCAGTTATCGCTCTTTATTTTTGATATAGTATAATTACTGGAAGCTACAGCTGACAACCATTTAGTTTCCATGGGGTAATTTCCTTTATATCTTGTTTTGTTGGGAGACTGTTCTCATGTTGGCAGATGTTTTGAACCTGTGGACATCGGTGAGTATATTTAGAAACCCATGTAAAGTACAGATTATGTTACAAGGTAACAAAGTATTAGGGCCAAACCAAACGTATAAAAATTTATTTAAACATTTTCTTTTATGTCTTTACATTAGTTGGAGCATAAGAAACAAATAGAGGAAAAAACATTGTGTCTGAAAAAAAAGATATTTTATTCATGTTTTATTCTATGTCCTTTGAAGAGAACCAAGTTATTCAAAAAATAAATAGACATGAAATGGCATGTATAGGTAAAATCAATGTTTTATTTTTTTCACAAATCAGTTTTTAGGTTACAGGCTATTTTAAACAAAACATTGTACAAAGATGATTCTCAACTATGTATAGGACATATAATACACAAAAAAGATTTGGATATACTACTGTACTTTATGGAAATGTGTGGTAAAATGTTCATAAAATTGGTATCCCATTCTAACAGTTGTATCTGCTTTACATTGCATCTAATTGGCATATTAATGTATTCTTGGGGAAAACCATTATGAAAAAAAAAGTGTTATAATGGAAGTAATAACTTGGCAACATATTTATAAGAATATATCCCATGTTTCATAGGAATACTGATCTATAATTTCTTTCTCTATTGACTTGTGGTGTCTCCCCAAAATGCCTGATTAACATGATGTCCTCTACAGAAGACATGTATGAAAATTATGCTGTTTCTTAACAAAAAGTCATATTCCAATCTGAAACCCCCATAACAATTTTTCTGAGATGTTTATATAGACAAACAATTTTTCAAAATTAGCCCAGATTTAAATGATAACTTCAAAAACATTATAATATTTTCCTGAAGAGTGCAGAAATTGCAATCATTCTGTCAATGTCAGTCATATTTAAAGAACAAGGAGAGGGAGTGTTTATGAGCAAACCTCCAAACATGTGACATCACTAAAAAAGCCCTGAAACATGCACTGTACAGACATCCAGATAACTTAAAACGGTGGCATGTGATTATCTCAGAGAAATTCACTAAAAGAATGTCCTCTACAATGGACAAAAATCCTGGGTTATACATATAGACATACTGTAATTAGCAATTTCAGACAATTACACGCCCCTTCTCCTAAAGCCCCGCCTCCAGATATATGCCGGCCAATCCGATCACAGTTCTAATGATTATGTAGAATGCGGGCCGCTGCTTTGTAGAGTGGCATTTACTATCATGACATAAATGCATTCCAGACTTGAGTTTACATAATAACATTTTTATTTCCAGGTTTGGGAGAAAATCTTGTTTTATTGTGTTTATTTTTGGCCTTGGAGTTTCTGGGAAATGCATTATTTTTTCATCTTATTACCCTCTCCTCGTGTTCTTTCGATGGTTGCAAGGTTTTTTGCCAAAGGAGCATGGACTGCCACATATGTTTTGGGTGGGTACATAAATTAACATCAGACCAGAACTCTAAATCAGCAGGTCATTTAATATAGTTGAAAAGCATTTACTTTGTTTGATTGCTAACTTGTTTTATATTGCATTCATGCATTTGCCAGACACTTTTATCCAATGCAACTTGCAATGCGTGCAAGTTATACATTTTATCAGTTCATGCATTTTTTGGGATCCAAACCAATGGCCTTGCAGTTACTAGCACTATGCAGTACTGTCTGAGCTACAAGAATGTTCAAGTCTGGTATTTTCAAAACAGTTATCAAATTCTTTGGATCAAACAACAGGAAATTTTTCTCCGTTAGGTCCCATACTCTGTACTCGTTTGGTTTGGTGCTCTTTCCGGCTCCGGCGTATTACATTCCTTCATGCTGAAAAAAACCTACAGATGGCAATGACTCTACCAACATTCATCTTTCTGATCTATCACTGGTAATTGCTTGCATTGGAACTATAACATATTTATGAGTGATTCTTAATCTCATTTGAAATGAAGGTTCTCTTTAGTCAGTATACATAAATTATTGGTATCTTTTATACATGAATTCTATCATATATCATTTGCTGGATAAGGCAGACATTAATGTTGTAACAGAGTCTCCCAGTTGGTTACTGTCACAAAGGAAGACAAAAGAAGCTGTAAAAATTGTTGAGGGCATCGCCAAGTGCAAGAAAAGATCACTTCCTGAAGACTTTCAAGAGGTAATTTGACTTAGACTATATATTTATCAAACTCATTGTAGTGTAACCAATGTTTTCTTTAAAGAAAATACTAAATTTCAAAATTTCACACATTTATTTTTAGCGCTATTTCTTTGTAATTGATTGTGACAATTTACTAGCAATATATCAGTGAAAATTGTTTTCTACATTTTTTTTTGTGTAATTTATCACTTCTCAACAAAGACTAGAAGTACTTGTTTAGGAGCACTTGTTTATGCATTAAGTGTGTAATCGCTGCTTAAATATATATTTTATAATTCTAATGCTGTCGTAGACAAGTATGCAAAAGGTAGTTTCATTGTGCAAGATGTCACTTTATGAACAGACTAAATTAGTAGTATTTTTTCATAATTTCAGCAGTACGCCAAAATATGTAAAACCAGCTGCAAAACAATCACCATTCAGTTAAAACCTAATTACGACACCATGCATGATTCTGTAATTAAAAAAGCCCCTCCCCCCATAAAAGTCTACTATTAATTCCTCTAGAAAAATAACATTGTGGTTACGTTCATGCTCATCTTGTAAATACAATCATGACTCCAGCACTGAATATTGGATCGTGTGCTAGTACACAGTAGAACAAAAGTATGCAATATGCATTAGTAAAAACTGAAAGTAATAGATGCGTTCAGATACTGGTAGGATAAACTGCAATGTTAAAAAAATGAGCTTGCTTCTTTCTGTCTTAACAATTTAATGATCTTTTTTAATCTTTAGTACTCTGTATTCCATGGAGTTATTTGCTTCTACTTCCAAGAACATATTTCAGGGAACTGTGCCCCCAAATGCATTTGCATCTCAAGCACTTCTTCCACACAAGAGGTCATTGAAACCCTTCTGGAGAAGTTTCAACATGATGGGACCTCACATCCTTTGTCATATTCATTGTATGAGGTCTTAAGAAATCAAGGTGAGAGCAGGACTGAATTTAGCTCATGTTTGTAGACATTACACACTTTTGTTCTCAGTCTGTGTTGCCATTCACTTAATGTTCTGTGTTTTCGCCATTTAGAAGAAAGAAAACTGGACCTTTCAGTAAAGCCCTTGGTGGTTCAACTCAACTGGAATAAAGACACAGATGGTGATTTGTCTTGATGAATGACAGTTGTGTGACTTTAAAGGTGTGTGACGTCCCTGTCATTTAATCTATGCATTATATCAAATATGTAAGTTAAATATCAGGATTTTGGAGTGAACTAAAAATAACTTCTTTTTTTTAGAATGGGTGTTTGGAAAATACGGACAAAGTTGGAGTAATCAAGAATTTCAAAAGGACATTGTCAAGGAAAGAGAAGAAAAATAAACAGAAGAAAAAAGTTTCTAGCAGTCACATGTTAGAGAACAGTGTCTCTGAATGTAAAACAAACAGGAAGGTAATCTCTTTTTGATGTACATAGAAAGACACATCTGAACCTAAAAGAGATTTGAAAGACTCGTATTCCAAAAGAGAGGTTTTTTGAGGTTGAGAGCTGTTAAAATGAATATAATGCTATATATAAAATCCTAATTTGATCATCGTGACTTGAACCATTAATCTATTTAAAAAAGAAAATCGGGTCAGTCTGATGTTTGAGTGTGCAAAGATATTATAGCAAAAGTTTATGTAGACAGCAGTGAAAATGTCACAGCTTTTGTTTTTTTTACTTTAATGTGAAGTGATGAATTGTTTAAGAACTCTAAAAGCTGGTGTAGCTAAAAAAAATAAAAAAAAAACAAAAGCTATATTTAGTGTCTGCATGTAATAAAACATAAAACAACAGCATATTAAGGGAACGTTTTTGTTTTTCCTCACATTTATGGATTATGTCACTTTAATATGTTCATGCAATAGTTGAGGTAATATGAAATCATAACTACTTTAATAAATTCATAGTTGACTGCTGCAATTTTTTAAAATTATTATTATTTATTTTTTTTTGGTAAAATTTGGTAATTTGCTGAAATCAGAATATTTTTAAAATCTATTTTTTTAATTGTTTTATTGATGTTATACAGAGAAATTTTGAGTACCAATAACATATATTTTGTATTTAACATTTAGTACAATAATAATAAATATATTTTTTCACCTGATTACAGCATGGCACAAAACTACATGGAAGTGAATTGGAATCTCCCGCTCAGCATTCCTTTAAAGGAAAAAGGTACAGTTGTTGATCCTGACATCATAAAATCATCCAGTCTGCGCAATTATACAATTCTCTCTGCTCTCAGGTCATTTACGTTTTATTTTTATTTATTTTTATTTCTGTTTTGTTCAGATAAGGATTCTTTCCTTGCTTGCTGTGGATTGAAGCAGAAGTCCAGTGTCTCTGATCTTCATGACAGTGCAGAACCATCTGTTTCTGGTCCATCAAGACCATCAGTAAACCTTTATAAACCAGCACACACGATCAGCAGAGAACAACGTGAAACCAAACTCTGGAGTGAATAGAAAGGACGTCCCTCTAGTGGACGACCAAGGTACTTAAAGAACCGGGGGGGCGAGATCTGAGCAAAATGGAACAGCCTTGCAACCCCAATGGATTTCCAGTTCCATCTACCTGTAGTGATTCATTGTAATCAGGTGATTGTTTTTTTTATTCTTACAGTGAAGTAAATCACAAAATCTTCCAAACACGATGATTCCCCAGAGAATATGACCTTTAAAGAGAGTCCGCAGCTGTTTTCTTTCGGCATGGTCCCCACTTTCAAGTAAAATCAAAGTGTCCTGATGAAAAGGCAAACCTCAGAGACTGTCAATCATTCAATAGTGTCTTAAAACAGAAATAAGGCTGGGTATTTCATGATTTGTTTCTAGACCCTCCTAAGCAGCATCCAAGCTGTAAAACTGTAGGCTCTACAACATAATTCATATAAACTGAGCCACTTTTTCATTTCTTGACTAAAGATGACCTGCTTTATCTGAATTCACTACTATTTTTTCACATCGTGGTCAGTAATACACTGTTGGACCAATGCTTAATGGTGGAACACGAGAGTTGGAAGTTTTTAGTGGACTTTACCAGAGTTTCTTAGATGATAGGAACCTGTACAGCCTTTCAAGTCTTCAAAAATAAATACATACACTGGAAATAAAATAATTCTTTATTGTTTTAGATAACATTATTCATAAACATCTGCATCATAAAAATAAATGTTTCGTATTTTACGACCTTATTTTGTTGATACAACTGCACCACATTAGTTTCCTCGCTGTCTCTGGTTTCAATGGAGCCCTCGGCGTATGCTTCTTATCTCATTAATCGCATCGATTCCGGTTGATTTTTCTGCTCTTCACCAGGTAACAGGCGAGCATGGTCCCCGTCCGCCCAAAACCAAGCAAACAGTATGCACCGGCAACAGCCTGCAGAAGACGAAAACACTTTAACATACACGTGTTTTGAATCAGCTACACTATGTGACGCCCTCTAGCGGTTTAAAGCATAAACATACGTGTTACTTGCTTGAATAACATTTGTTTTGGTTAATTACGTGAGTTGTGCTTCGGCTCCGCTATTCAGTGCGGATGAATCTAATGGCTTTTATAAACATTGTTACAGATGATCGTCTTATCAGATGCTAATATCACTAACGCACCAAAACTCTATGAAAAATAGGTCTTATGATCAGGTAAGTAGCTATATGCTGTTGTTGTTTTGACTTATTAAAATCAGTTTGTTTAAGCAATAACGTTACCAATGTTTGGCAACTAGACACAATTGCGATTTATATCGGACAACGATGGAAACTATAAGTGTTTTGTAGGCACAACAGACCAAAAGTAGTAACTAAGTTTGTTTAGAGAGTCGCTTTGTTGCCAACATGATAAACATTGTTTTTGTGAACCCAGTGTACAGAAATTGTGATGCAAACTATGTTGGTTCGTGTTTTATTACGGGTAACTTTAACTTTAACTTTTTGCTTTCAGTTTGAGGTTCGGTCGCCTTCAAGGATAGCCATACTTTCACTGCATATACTATTAGCCTGACCTTCTTTAATTAAAAAAACATTTTTTTAATTAATTAATCAGATATGACATTAACAGTGCATGGACCAAATTATGAAAGTATGCAATTTCCCTGGGAAATCCATCCTTGACGACTGTTAAAAAATAGTGCAACTTATAGACTTAAGGTGGGGAAAAAACAGAGTTGGATTGGGCTTTTTTTTTTTTTGTGATGTACTCGCTCATTATTTAAATTTGGTTCCTTTTTGAACACAAAAACATTATATGGTTCATGGATTTTTTTTTTTTTTCTCTTTCCTGAAACGTTTTTAGTTGGAATATTTGTCTAACATGTTTTAAATGTTACTACTTGATTCAGAACGTTTAAGAGAACATTCAAAAGTAACATTCCCATACCACTCTGCAAAATGACAAATAGAATTGTTCCCCCAATGGTTTGCATAAGCAAGAAAAACAAACCAATAAAAAAAAAAGTAAAAAAAAAATAATAATATATACTGGAGAACATTTCAGACTCACCGGTTTCAATAACTTAAATGAGGAAAGTTAGCAAGCGTATTTAAACATACTTGTTTAGCTGCGATTATGTAGCTTTAATTATTATGTGAAAAACAATAGATTTACATAATTATTGGCTCTGAGTTACCTGTCCCTTTTGCATTTGCCTCCTCCACTATTGGACAGGAATCTGTTGATCTGATCAAACGTTTGGTGCACAGAGTCTGATGAATCCTGATGTGATGAAGGGTCAGGTCTGGACAGGTGTCGTGGGTAAGGAGGTTTGCGCTCGCTTCAGGGTCAGTCCCAGATGTTTAATGCCGTTGTTTCAGCAGGTACTGATAGTGGCTGTCATTCGGGGCATTGCCATGCTGCAACCTTGCCAGGATCCACCCATGAGAAGTTTGGAGGCTGTGCCGAAGCCTAGTTTTTTCTCTGGTTGTCTAACAAAATATTGTTTACCTCTAACCCAAATGCATATCTGCAACATGAACAAGAAAAACTCAAATTTTACGTGAACAAATTTAAAGTTTTTAAAATACAGAAAGTAAATCAAAATATGAATAATAAAAAAAGTTATTTAAAATGATACCCAGTCACTTAAGAAGGCAATACAAGCATGACTTCAAATAATATTGTATTATGTGGTGCAATTTTACAATGCAAAATTAAACTTCAAATATCATTGTATTTTATAATTTTAATTTCACAGTTCCAGCATTACGCTTATATAATGTTAAATTATATTGCAACCACATAAAAACATTGGATGAGCCATATTGTATTTTACATTATTTATGTTTGTGGTCGACATTGTATCACTTACATCGGGTGTGTGGTAAATGAATCAAGTATTTTGACTGCAAACACACACAGTTTGTTCTGTACCTTGTTTAGTCCATGTTTACTCGGCGTGGTCCATCTCAGCAACTAAATGGTTCTTTTCTGAAGTCCCTGAAATGCACACACTGGTTCTTCTGTCTGTAAAATAAACCAGTCATTGACCTGCTATAATTATTATTTTAGTAAATGCAATCTTTGATATTTAGATATAAATGCAATCTTTAGAACTCAGGCCCCATGCTGGTCTGTCGGAACTGACTGCACGCAGGTGTCGAGTTCTTACCGTTTGGCGGCACACGGGTACTAAATAAGCACTAGCAATAGTCTGTGTTTTATACAGTGTTTACCTCTAGGAGGGGCGCACAAAGCCATATAAACCCGCACCCTCCAGTGAAAACGGTGAAATCCGAGCAAGTGTGTTGTTTTAGTGGGCAAACAGCCTTTTCATTAAAATTAAATCTTTTTACATACGGAATTGCAACTAACTTGCAGAGATATATGGAGACAAAATTCGACCCAATAAGCGTCTGTAAAATTATAAAAAAATTTAGTACGTTTTTTACTTTAACCATAAACGACTGCGGTTAGAGCAACTCGACTTAGGTACCGCTTATCCACGTGACAGGGACTATGCGTCTGGGAAACACTTTAACTGATAAATGACGCCGGAAAACTGAATGAGAAAGTAAACTCGACTCAACGTTAAAATCCATGAAAAATCTAACTTTTAGACTAATAGTACCCCGACCACATCACTAAACGGCGCTTTTAAAGATGCTGCTAATTGCTGTATATACCCGTAACCATCGCAGTGGTATCTTGTGTGGTTTAACCGCTCTTTGCCACCAGACTGTCAAAGGACGATCTTAATCAGAAAAGGTTTTTAGCATTGATACAAATGCACTAAAAACATAATACATACTCGTAAATGTTGTACAATATAGCTATATCGTATAATAAGGCAACTGATAATAATATAAAAAAATTGAGCTTAAAACTAGCTTGGAGCATGTCCAGGATGACGAGCGGTCCTAAGGCGCGGCGTTTCAGGTCGCAGTCTCCTCTGGAGGGAGTGGGTTCGAATCCCACTTTCCTGACAAGCACTTCGTTGTTTGTGCAGGGTTAATAACCAACAAGGACTTTCATCCTGCAATATACTTAGACGTACAGTTATACCGTGGAGTATCGTTTATAGGCTAGAAATCTGCTGCAGTTTTGACTTTTTCATATGTGCTGTCATAGAATTCAAACATTGACCAAGCATAAGGTCAGTAACAACATACTGCTTGTATTACTGCAACACAAAGCATGCATACTGTGCACATTAAACAGGTGCAATGAGGTCATTTGACAACCGTATAGATAGAATATTTGTGTGCCAAAATATAAATTTTGATTGTTTGCAAAGGGGTTTACCATATAATAATAATAATTAATAATAATAATACTACTAAGTACTTTAGTCTTTCTAACCAAACAAAGCAAGTCCAACCTATAGTGCTCAGAAGGGAATGGAAACAAATGCCATTTTTCACTCAGCTGTTTCCTGTAGCTGTAATTGGTCAAATGTAATCTCGTGGGCTTCAGTCATCACTTTGATGATTGGCTGCAGCTTTTTGGCAGCTGTGCATATTTCTGAATGGTTATGGCCTGATCATCCGGATGCTGCAGCGGTTGCTCAGTTAAAGTGGCCATGGGGGGTTGTCTCAAAGATTTGACATTATTCAAATGTTTGTTTAAAGTGATCTGGTATTTAACATTAGTTGCATCCCAAATGAGGCACTTATACACTATGTACTTATGCACTATGTACTCAGCTGTGTAGTGTATGAATTTTATAAGGTTATTTTGTCATTTGTAATCTGGACTATATCATTAAAATTATTAAAGCTCAAGAACATTTGCATAAACTAATTTTATGTCGATTCATGAATTTTTATCTGACACATTTAGAGGACCATTTTCTGTTTTTATTTATTTTATTTTTTACATGTATGTGCTTGTTTCAGAACGTTCAGTGAGAACATTCAAACGTAAATTCCCCTTAATGTTGCTGGTAAGCCATTGATTTCCACAATATGAAAAAAATTAAAGAAAATAAAATACTATGGAAGGTCACGGCTACCAAAAACCTTGGTTACCAATTCTTCAAAGATCTTCCTAGATGGTCTTCAACAGAAAAAAGTAAGTGCATACAAGAATAAGAGTAAAGAATGGACAAACAGTTTCACCATGTGATGTGTTCGATAAGTAACTGAGGAACCAGGTGGTTTATTACAAATGAAATGGGATTAAAAAATCAGATAATACCACAGGATATAAGATGCCAGGTAAAGCCAAAGCGCATCACATACTTTTTACAGCGAAATAAAAGCAAAGTTGTGCCTACGCCTTAGTTGTAATATACCTTATAGCATGCCACCATTTACATGACGCAATCAGTTTATAGTCTAACAAGTGAATTTCATTATCATCTTATTAACTTGGAATATAGTCCAGTGGGACTCTGTAGGACAGGGAAGGTGTCTTCAGAGGACAATGAATTCTCGCCACTGATCTCACTGGCAAATGTAATTTAAGGATGCTTTCACCTCCGTGGGACCCTTTCCAAATGTGTTAAGAATGAACAGGCTTATGGGTGGTTTTTAGTTGTAGTGTAAAACAGGGCCTTCTTTCAGGGCGCACCATCACATGATCTTGTTCACGAACCCTGGGGAACTGGCCACGTTTTGTGTCCTCGTGGTGGCGGTGGGATGTCTTCATGTGGGCATTGCGAACTCTTCACCTTCAAAAACATACCTGTGGACAATGAAGCAAATCATGAATCACGACCGCAAAACCACTGTGATTCATAACTGAATGAACGATGTTTCTGTGTTGGACTCAGGACGTTGGCTTTACTTTCAACACTCGTTGCCCAGGGGCTAAACGCCACTCCAAACAGCCAGGTGCAGACCAGGTGCTCCAATGGTGGTGCTGGAGGCGGAGAACTGATCCCCGAAGCCGAACCCAACGGGCAGGGTCAGCGTGGACGGATCTGGCATGTTTCGGGCTGGAGAGCTACAGAAGCAGCCGGAGATTATTCTGGGTCCATGTTTATCCTTCATCTGCTGTGAAAAACCATGGTCATTTTACCAGAAGAAACTAAAAAACGTACTGTTATATGACTAGTTCCATATTCATAAGTTGCCAAAATGGCCAAGGGGAAACAACCATAAAATCTAAGACATTCATTGCAACTCATGCCACTATATTCCAAGACTTCTGAGGTTTTCTGATCGGCTTGGCCTGAGTAACAGAGTAAAATTGAAAATTTGTATGAGTTACTATTTTGTGCTTTTAAACAAAGTTTTTTATTTTTTAATGTGTTTTTGGCAGCTTGAAGTCATTGTATGAAAAGGTACACTTTAGAATAACCTTTAAAATGAGTACTTATTACATCGATTAAATAATTATTTTAAAAACAGCTAAATTTGAGTGTGAACCTTGAATGTTATGTTCAGACACTACTTAGATTTGCATGTTTTTTGCAATTACGTTTTAAAATTCAAATGTATTATAGGTAAAAGTAATAAGCTGCCAAGAGTTGAAGTGTTTTGGACCCAATTAAGTAGGATTAGAACACCTTTATTGTAATTTTATAAGTAATTGTGCTTTGATACATGGTTAAAGTGTAAACAACTGAAACAAAGCAGCTTTTATAGTAAAGTCACTAAATTTTAAAGTAATTTCTGTTGATAATTACTATTTGCAATAACCCAAATTTGTAATGATTTTTTTTTTTTTTTTTTACAAATTGCAAGTAAAAATGTAGGAACTTTAAATGTAATATTAAATATCACACTTACAGTTAAAATTATAATCAAGTGACAATAATATTCGAAACACAGTTAATCTCTGGAATGTACTTTAAACTTTTATTTGGACTTTATTACAAAGGCATAAGAAATTATTATAAAGTGTATTAAGAAATAGTGTGTTAAGAAACACAGGTAATGAAAGTGTTGCCTTAAGTACACTTTGAGTGGCATTTTAATTTTAAATTTTAATTGCAAGTACCGTTTTTTTATTATATAATTTAAAATAAAAATTATATATAAAATTAACTTTTAAAATATATTATTATAAAATATATATAATATATATATATAATTTAATAAAGTCCACTAAAAGGGAAAAGAATCTTTAAAAATTCTCCTTTTTTGCTCCCCAAAAAACGCATACGGATTTGGAAACGATTTGAAGGGGAGGAAATTTAAAAGAATTTTTTTAATTTTGGATTTTAAATTTTTGTAAAATCATTTATTTTGGGAGATTTTTTATTTTTTTTTTTAAAAAAAGAGTTTTAATCCTAAAACTTTTAATATCAACTATTGCATTAGTTTGAATATTGCATTAGTTTCTTCATTCTTAAAAACAAACCCCATGGCTTATGGCAAATTTAAAATTTTCTTTGGGATACAAATTACTCCGGTTTTTGTTTTAAACCAAAGGAAAACCTTTTTAAAACAATAAGGTTTCCCAAATTTAAAAACAGAGCCCCCCCTTAAATTTTAAATTTCTATTTATTTTTTATAATATAATCAAAATTAAAAAAAAAAACCAAAAAAAAAAAAACTGATGAATTATGGGGAAAAGATGCTCCGTAAAATTTGTTCACTAAAATGTTTTGTGAAATTTTTTTGTGGTCGGGAAACCCCTGAAATGGGTGAATTTGGGAGGGAGAGATGTTCATTCAGTTATTTACATTAAAAATAGTAGATAGGGAAGAGATGATCCCCGTGCCGTTTTTAAATGAGGGTTTATACGGTTCTGTCGCGCCCCCATCCCAAAATGGGGGTTTTTAAACCCCAATTTAAATTTTTTGAATTTCTAAAAAAAAAAAGGGGGGCATATTTTAAATTGAGAATTTTTTCTTATAAAATCAACAATTTTAAAAAAAATGGAATTTCCCAAAGAAGTTCCCCCATGCAGTGGGTTTAAAACCAAAAAACCGTAGTTTTGCCCTGCCCTACCGAAAGAAGACCTGTACCCAAAAGTTTCGGTGAATTTCCCTACCCCCCTTTCACCCCAAAAAAAAATATAAATATATATTTTTATATATATAACCCAAAATTAATTTTTTCACCAAGGGGTTTGAACATCAACAAATTTTGCAGATAAACTGAATATAAACGGGATTTTTAATAATTAAAAAGAGAACTAGCGAATTTTTGGTTTTCTGAGTGGTTGTAGGTGATTGTACACAATCACACCCCCCCTAGAATTGCACAGTAACATGCCCGAATGCAGAGGAGTTTTAAAAAACCCTTTTTTGGGGAAAAAGGTTTTGAGTGTTTCTAAATGAAGGAAGTGGAGAAAGCTCTAGAGGGTTTTAGATGTACACCCGCACCAGTACTCACGGGTTTTGACATTCACAGGCCAAAAACGGGGGCCCGGAGTTTCTGATTTTCAGTCCCCAGGTTTTTCTGGGGTTTTTTGTTCGGTTCTGGGTTTGTTTATCGCCCGTCTCCCCAATTGATGAAATATATGGCTGTGCATTAAAAAAAAAGTTTGAAAGCACAAAATAATGTAATGTAAAGTATTGGGGCACACCTAAAACCCCCTTAAAAGTTCTCAAGGGCATTTTAAATTTGATAACCCCATCAAAATGAGTGACGTTTGCACTCTCAAGGGCACCCTTTATTAATATTTTTATTTTAATTTAAGTTTAATTTTTTAAGCCCGAGGTGCGACAGTTCAGGGTTTAAGGGGGTTTTTAATTGTGTAAAATTTTTGTTGGGGGAAAGCAGCGCATTTTTAGAGAAATTCAGAGTAAGAAAGTGCGGAACTCACCCGTGGTTTGGAAAAGGGGTTTTTGACAGAGGGCCCTGCTGATTCCCTTTCCCAAGCGCAAAAGCTTTTTCCAATTTTGTAATGTACCCACCCCGGGGCATGACTTTTTCTGGCCTAAATAAAAAAAGAACAAAATTTTCACAATCACCCAAAACCCCGGGGCACAAATGAAGGGTAAGGATTCCCGGAAAACTAAGATTATATTAAAAACCGGGGTTCTGCCGGGCTTAAAAAGGGCTTAATTTACCCTTCCAAAAATTAAGGCCTAAAAATATCATATTTCAGAGCATAAAAGCATCACCCAAATGCAGCTAAAAAATAATAAAAAATTTTCCTTGGTATTGTTGTTTTGTTTTCCTAGACAAATATCTAAACATCTATAAATCTAGATACATTTACTTGAGATGCAAATTAAACAGATGAAGTGTTTTTGAAATTTTGAATTTGAATTAAGCGATTTTTCTGAGCCCATTTGCAGATTTAAATTCGTCGACTCACTTTATTTTGATGAGTTTCTCAGAAAACGTGGTTCTCAAGTAAATGTCTCTTGATTTTAGAATCTTTAGACTTTTGCACTGGAAAACAAGACAAAAATACTGATGAAGAACATGCATTTTTTTTGACTGTGTTATCGGTCAACGTTATTTCCAAGGATAAAGCAGAGCTATTCAGACTTAAGGTATTCTTGTGTAAATGAATGATAAAAAGTAATGGCGGATCTGTTTTGAGACATTTATTTAGAGGAACCCATGGCGCATTGTGTTCCATTCAATATTCTTAAATTTCTTTACTGGTCTTGGAAAAAGTCTTAACATGTATAGTTACATTCATGAAACCTGCATACAAGCCCCTTTTGACATTAAACTAACTGACATATACAATTTTCTGGACAAAATAGAAGTCCCTTTGTTATGAATTTAAAAGTGCTTTGTTCAGCTGCCGCTTTTCCTGAAGCGCCCATTCTGTCTTGATCCTGGTTGATCAGTGGAAAAGAAGAAGAAATGCTGTAATGTGGTTTATTTTCGTATTTCCAAGTATTTAGGGCAGATTTACTTCAAACGGGCAGATTAGGTTGAGAAAGCAACACACATAAAAAGCGCCGGATAGGAGTGGGAAAGTTCTGCGGCTGATCTACATTGACAATGCGCAGGTTAAGGACACAGATGCAGCCAGATCGTTTCTTCATAATGCCCACGAAGTCTACCAAGAGCGGTGAAATAGCATCTAGTTAAGACATTTTGGGTGGGCAAATGGCACAAATACCAGTAAAACTGACTGTTACAAAACCTTAGTAAATCATGTGCGTGATTCATTTAGGTACTCCTCCCTCCTTGCCTAAATTTTGTGTCTGAAAGAGTAAACTTACAAATGCTAGCCAATCAAGGTCAGCCACAAAAATGACTGTGTTCATGCCTTGTTCAGTGCTAATCTTTCCCTGCCACTTTTTAGTAAATTCTGGACAGTAGTTTAACACCAAAATGATGTTTGCGTTGGTGCAATCTGTTAGTCAATCTGCCCTGATTTATAGTTTTATATATCCGTCCTCAGGAAGAATTTACCCGTTAACACAATAGAATACCATAGTAAACAGAGGACAAAATGTTTTACGCACTGCGTAATGATAGTATGTTTTGGGGCGGGATATGGTGTCCTCAGCGTTGTTGGCAGGGGTGGGCAGAAGCTTTTCAAGGGTATTCTGCGAACTGGATAGTATTTGAAGGCGCTTTTGAGAAACACAAGTGTGTAGCGCTAATAAGAAAAAATACGAACCAAATATTCTCCTCTACACCAAAAAAGGGACAGTGGAAGACATTCTGGCTTGGTTGGCTTCCGCCCCCTGGCACACACAGAGCACCCATTTTTTCAGAAGATTGCCACTAAAGGGAGAAAAAGTCACGCAGTAGTCAAATATCTGGGTTTATTTTTCCGTTAATGTGCACAGCAAATAAACAAGTAACAGCATCTATGTTGTTAGCCCCCTGCAGTTTAAACAATTGTGTCAAACACATGTAGTCTCAGCAAATAAAAAAACAAATTTCACCACCAGAATAAAAGTTCTGCAATACACATGGATTAGCACGTGAGAATTTTTAAGTAGAAGACTAACAGAGTATTTCAAGTTTTCTGTTTGCCAACAAACTGTACTCAATCGCGTTTTCAAAAATAGAATTCAATAAATCAATAACTAATACAAACATTTCCCCGTGTAGTAAATGCCAGTACCTTGTTTGAAATATGATTTTTAAACATGTTTGCTTTTTGCATCCAACCGCCTAGTAGCCAAAAATCCACTTGCACGTCCTCCTATTTACTTCCAGAACTCAAATACTTGATTTTTATTTAGAAAAATGTGAGTTCTTAGATTTACCTTCCTTGCTGGTTATCAGCAGTATCCGGGTCTTTAATTGGCAACCACAGAAGAACAGCGGTTTGGGTATCGTGCCCTCTTTGAGGGTTTGACTCTTAATGTCTGGGATCTTTGCTTGAAATTCCTCACCAATGCTATTCCGACTATAAAAGAACATGTAAATACGGTTAATGAGTTATTCATTCATTTTAGATTTGACACATTATTAATGTTTTTAATAAAACAAGTAAGCAGCTTTTAATTTGACTATTCAGACACATTAGAATTAGTTAGTATTATTAATGGATATTTATGCTTCACACATTATTTTAATTTTGTAATACTCAAGTACGCGATTGATGTAAAAATCGCTTTGCAGTAGACCATGTTTGTTCGCTTTGTTTTAATGATGAAGAGTCTACTGATTGACTCTTGAAAAACCCTTAATGAAAATGAAACTACTCAGGTCATGTGTGGTTTATAATGAGGGAAAGTGTGATATTACTTTCTGAGTGAATAAACTTTTCATTCGCTGGAAAAAATTTGCTTTCTCCCATAAATAAATAAATACATATTTGGTAAAGTTTTTGTGTGAACCTGGCATTTTTTAAACAAATGCAAGCTTTCTCGGAGAGAACACAGAAGTTTTGCGATCAAACCACAAAAGCATCGAACTAGAAATTTGTATTTAATTTAATATTTTTTCAATGATAGAGACTTGAGAAGGGTTTTTTGACTTTGGCCAAGAAACAACTACTAGCAACAGCCCACAACCGGGCCACTTGAGAAAATGTAACACTAGTTAAATTTGCTTTCGATGGTGAAATTGAATTTACACAAAAATTTAAAATGCTTACGGTGTTACATTAATCGCTTTCTCTCTTGAAGTCTCACCACAGTCAGCCATATCACCTGTTGTAGACAAACATGGATAATGCATATTATAATGAGAAAAATACAGCTTACTGCAACATTGCATCTAAAATAAGTAAGTAAAAATAACTCTTTAATCATTACTATTGTTGTAAAATCTTTAGATAGCATGCCAGTAAATTAACTGCATTAAGTGAGACTATCAAGCCCGTCTGCATTCTCTTGCTTTTCCATTGATGGCGCTGAAGAGGCCTGATCCTGGACGTACAGGGCTGAGCATGGGTGGAGGGGTGTAGGGCATGTCGTCCCTCATGCTGCTCGCTGTCCTGAGCTGACTGTGGAAGGTTGAAGCCTCTGGACTCCTGACTGGAGCTGGTGGGAGAGATCATCAATGGGACCAGACAGCTGGCGGTGCCCTCTTTTTTCACCACCTTGAGTTGCACATTCTCCATCCGGACAGATCTCTTTATCTAGGAGATGTGTTATGTGGGGTGTAAGGTTCGAGTTATCGTTCCAGTCCTTGGATTCACGATTTAATCCCATGTAAGATCCATTCCACATGGAAGCGGTTAAGGGGATAGTTCACTCAAAAAGTGAAACCTGAAAACAGCACTTCATAGCAAACTTCTGTATTAGTTTCTTTATTCTAAATGGCTACTATCAAGAGTTTGGTTACCAGCATTCCTTCAAAATATTTTCTTTTAGGTTCACCAGAAATCAAAACAAACTCCCTGCACAGGTTTGAACAACATGAGGGTGGGAATAAATGGATGCATTGTGAATTTTCATTTTGGGTGGAATTCCATAAGAAACAAATACACCTGTAGTCATAACGCCCAAATCTTAAAATCAAGTATTTTGAAGTGGCCAAATTATGTAGATTCAATTTCAAAGTGTTTGTGCATTTTAGAGGATTACGTTAATTGAAAGCAAAGAAATCAAGTTTAGAAGAGAAACATAATTTTGTTTTATAGATCAAATAATATCCTCAGATTGTGCAAACTGTGTTATTTTTGTTGCATTGTAGGCAGCAGTCAAATACCTTTTGATATTATTTGTGAAGCACATTTTACTTTCTTTATTTATGCATTTCCTATTTAAACAAAGTTGGGCTGGATATATTAAAGCGCTCATTGCATTATGTTTCATGTGATGAAATCAATTTACAGTTCTTTTTTTTTAATGGAATATCGCTTGGGGTTAATTGTAAATTTTTTATCCGTGCACGTCATTATTGCAACATTCATGTGCCCTTGTAATTTTTAATCAAAAAGGTGGCATAAGGATCAAGTTTATTTTTAAAACCATTGTCAGAACGTATTTAAAAATTTCTCGAATGTGAAGTGAGGGTTCAGATTTTGAGTTAAAGTTTTTAAATTTCTAACGAGCTTTTAAAAAAATAATACATAATTCGAAACTCACAGGAAGGGGGTTTCTACAGCGGGAGGGTGACTGTGCCCCAATTTTAAATTTAAACCATTTTTTTCATATCTTTCTGGTGGCACGAGGTGAGCATGAGTTTGGGGGGGTCGGGTGCCCTTGAAGGTACTGAAAGGTAAGATTAGGGGTTTTGCTTTGGCAGCTTCAGACGAATGTCCCCGTCTCTTGTTAAAACAAAGAAAGAAAGTGAAGCAATGGGCAAACAGATACGTTTAAAAAAAAAAACCCCAGATTTTAAAATGGCTTCTACCTTTTTGGGGGATGTGGGGTGTGCCCGCATCCCCCATGTGGCGCAGGACCATTCAGACCGGGAATTTTTGAACTCCCTGTTACAACGGGCATCTCATCTTTGTAAGAGCCATCCTCCCCCGAAAACCCGGGTTCGCTTACAAAAACCCAAATCCACATACTATTTTAAATATAAATAAATGAGGCAGCTGGTTTTTTATTGTGTTCAAAAGGGGTCCCTTTTTATTAGCAAATATCATTGCTTGATTGTTTAAAAATCTAAAATGTGAACTTTATTTCCCTGGTTAATGAGACTAAGGCATTAATTACTGGTTTTAAAACCATTTAGCTTTACAGTTTTCGAAAAGCGCTTTGAAATTTATTTAGAACCACTCATACAAATAGTTTTGACTAAAAGGATAAAAGTAAGGTGAGAGTAAACCCTGAAATGGGGTTGGAAAGGGCCCTCATCTTGAATATCGGTAAAGGGTTCCTGCAAGGTTTTTTGAAAAAACCCTAACAAAAGCAAATGACTCAAAATAAACGAATAAAAGAAAAAAAAAACCGTGACCACTGAGGTGATGTGCGGTGGGATGATGAAAAATATCCCCCCTCTGTACTGTGGAAGAGTTTAAACCCCCGGCTCCTTTTTTTGGTTAAAGGGGGCTGCAGGGTTTTCCCGGTGGGGAAGTTGAAGCAGATTGGCTCTTTGGATGTGAACACAGGGTTTTGGGTCCCGGTGCGAGCTCGAAAAACTGTTTTTTTCTTTGGGGTTGTTTTGAGTTATTTTCCCGAGGAAAGGGTTGCGGGGTTTGGGGAAGCGAACAAAGATGTTGGGGTTTTGATAAGGAAGATCTGTGCTCTGGGATTTAAAAGTCTTGGGGGGTGTGGGTTGGCGCCCCTTTGAGCAGGTTCTTTGAGGCCCCGGTGATTTTTTATGGCAAATACCCCTTTTGTTTTTGATTAAAGGGCAGGTTTTGGCATTGGGTGGTTTTGAAGCCTGCCAAGACTCTGGGTTTTGGAGGTCTGTTTACCTGTCCATGTTGTTTAATTTCTGTTTGTGTTGCTGGTACCATCAAAAATGTTGGGTTTGGTAAAGGCTTTGCAAGAGTTTTGACTTTCTGAGGTGGAAGCTGCTCTGATCGCATTTACGAAGGGCCATTTGGGGAAAAAAGGGAGCTCCAAAGGGTTTCCCCTTCCCTCCCCTGGGAGACTTTTGGGGAGGTGCAAAACCCCCCCGAAAGTGTTTTCGAGGTTATATCGTCTGTTACATCATCAAAAAAAAAGTTCATGTTCTTGAGGGAAGGCCTTTTAGAACGAGTCCCAAACCCTTTTAGGGAAAAAGCATGCAGTTGTCTTTTTAAATCAGCGATAAATTGTTTTTAGGGATGTTAAAGGGTTTAAAAATTCAGGCGTTTGGGTGTTTTCAAGAGAAGAAATCCCCCCGAGCGTCCTTTCCAATGATTATACCCAAGCCCCGGCGTTGGCATCTCGAGATTGGAGAAAGTTTATGTCCCGGGTGCCGGAGAGTTAGCTCTCGTGGTTGAGTGAGGGTTTGGGATGATGGATCGAGCTTCTTTTTTGGTACACCATATGGGTGCACCAAGCGCTTTGGGCTGTGCTGGAACAAAAAGGTCCCGTTTGGGGGGTTTGGGGAATGATTGTTGTACAGGTTTTTGTATCTTTAGAAAATTTTAAAATGCATTTGTACCCTTAAACTAATGGTTGAGGGGCCGGATTTCATTTTGGTTTTAGTGTAACTATGAAAGACATCTAATGTTTTTTTTTCTTCACACATTCAGCTCTAGCAATTTCAAAAATTGTTTTTTCCCTTAAAAAAAAGATAGAGAAGTTGACAAGACAAAAATTTTGAAAAACCTGATTTTTATGCAAAAGAGACTAGGAAACCCGTGTTACAAGGGAGTGCATTCAGAGTTGCAATGATGATTAAATGAACAAAAGTGGAAGCAAAATTTTTTAATGACAAAAATTTCTTTAAAATAAAATGCTTTTGTGAATTTATTCTCCCAAAAAAATCACAGTTCCCAAGAAATATTAAGGGAGAAAATTAAAATCATTGTAAAAATTTAAAAAAAACCTTTTTTTTCAAAATGATAATATTAAAAAAGTTTCTTGAGCATAAATCAGCATATTAGAAATTTCGAAGGAGGTGACACTGAAGAGGGGGTAATGATGCTGAAAATTCAAATTTTATCACGGGTAAATTGATTTTTAAAAAATATTTAATAAAAAACAGAGATTTTTAAATGCTAAACATTTGAAAAAATATTACTGTTTTTTCTGTATTTTTATAAAAAAAATGCGGCTTTGGAAGATAAAAGGCTTTTTTCAAAAGTTTTTTAAAATTTATTGACGAAACTTTTAAAGTAGTGTTTCATGCTAAAAAAATAAAATCAAGTTTACAGTTTTTTTGCACTTGTTAAAGCCCTAGTTTGGGGTTTAAGATTTAAATTTTTTATTTTAATACAGAAAGGAATCGTCTTTAGCAAAAAAATAATATCTTAATTTTCCACCCACACAATACAGTAATTCCCCACCCGCTCAGTTTGAGGCTTCCTCTCCCCTCTAGAATCTGAAGTTTGACGCCATCTTATCATTCCTGTCACATGGTCTGCTTAGAGATAGGCAGTTGATCGTATTTGCCTTTGAAAGATGCTGTGTCCCAAAAAATATTTTTTTTTTTATGTAGAAAACCCTTTACATAAATTTGGCCCGGTAATTTTATACATCCAAAAACAAAATATGTGATTAAAAGCACTAAAAATTTCCGCAAACATTTTTCCCTCTAATGTACACACAAATGTGTAGAAAAACATGCATGTCCCATGTGTGCTTTAGAAAGGGAGGTGTTGAGTGTGTTGTTTGAAGAAAATCGCAGAGAATCATCAGTTTACTTCTGAATCAGATTAACCACAAAAAGTGCAAAGGCTAATTTTCGGTTTAAAATTTCCATCTTCATTTTAGCTGTTTGTGGTGGTGAAGCTGTCAGACCGACCAGTGAGTGGAACCAAAGGCGACTGAGCCTTTAGAAATAAACTTAAAAGCCAGCGCGGTAGCAACAAAACAACGAAAGTCGTACTCTCTTGAAAAAAAAACTCTATGGGCACGACATCAACTCAACCCTCATCTGTTAAAAAAGAAAAAAGAAATCAAAAAAAAAGATTAATCTATTAATTATCCTTTGAGTTAGTGCCTATACATTTACATTTGTTCATTTAGCAGAGGCTTTTATCCAAAAGTGATTACAAATGAGGAAAATGACTTACAAATGAAGGTTATTTTTATTTCATTTTATTTTATTGTATATTTTATTTCATTTTATAATTTGACTTCATTTTATTATTTGGATTTTGATTATTTATTTATTTTGCTTTCTGCTCCCTTTTTTTTTTTAACTTGGTGTAACACATTCAACCTGATTACATAAAGGTGTCAATTATGAAGTTGTTTTCATCTCACGTTTACTATGGCACAGTTACAGTAGTTACATCTTTTGATTTACTAATAATAAAATTAGTCTTTAGTTTTAAATCCAGTTGGAATTTGTTCTCTGACAAATTGTTGTAGTGGAATGTTGGAATTTATCACGATGATGACAATTCTAAGACAGTATCAAATTATTTTGTAGCTCAAAAGTGACAGGTTGTTGTTGCCTGAATTTCCTAACAGGAAATTATCAAATGTCGTTTTTCCATCAATTTGATCCTGGACATATGCATTTTATAATAATAGAATCAATACTTATGAACTGAAGCAACTGTTTTAATTAGACATTTTCATATCGGAGTAATCTGTGTTTGGGGCATGAAAGTAATACATTGCGTCAACACTTGTGCGCGCCCCGGAGCAAATGAGATGACAAAATATAATAGGTTTTTATGCCATGATATGACTGTTATTTGTTCCTTTGCAACATTAGTCGGAGTACCTGTTGAGTTGCATCTCAACGGTTTGTTCCTTTGCAACTAGCTGAACTTTTATCCACTCTTGAGGTAAACGCCGCTTACGAGTGCTCATCACATGACAGACTGCTATTAAAACACAGTGATGTTGTGTTTTACAGTTCAAAACCATTTTTAGAAACTGCAGCTTGCATATATGGCCTCAACAGAGACTCATTACCATAAAGTCAGTCTGTGCAATGGTTCTCTTAAAACCATATTCGTACATATAATCTACTCAAAGCTTGCAACACCAATCCGCCCCTCCACTGAGGCTCAAGGCATCCAAGAGATCATATGGACTGCCAGTATAACTTTTTTATCCAGTTTGTTATCGGTTTTTAAAATGGTCTTGACCCATCTTTAAGAAAGATGCACATGCTGCATGTATTTTAGTGATCAAAAAGTGATGCCAAAGACAAATGCTAATGCTTACCTTCCCTCATTTCTTTATGTCCGTAATGCAGTTTTTAGTAAAGGCCGTCCTCTCAAATTGACCCCTCAAGATGCACTACGAATACTATCACAAGACGCTCTGGACTCTATAACAAACACATCGCCCAGTCCACTCACCGCAGCCTAAAAAAACCACTACCTAAAGGCCCCCCACACATCCAGAAATAGCCGACGTTCAGTTACATCACTGCTGACTAAGTGTATTATGTCTTTGCTCATCGTATAGCTACAGACAAGTGTCTAAAGGCCTGAGAACAGAAGTTCAATGGAAATTTAGGAAATGTCATCTTTTTTCTTTTTAAGCGAGGCAGACTTCCGGAGCGTTAGACCCAAGCTATTTCCTCAGCCTGTCCATTGTTATTTGTCTCATACATTCTAGAAGCTGTAAACTGGAGGGGATAAAATAGAGAGTTTCAGTATTGACATTGCATGCGAAAATCTGCCTTAGAGCTGTGTGACTGTCAATACTCTACGGCTCCATAGAGACATATAGCTTATTATACATAGGATATAGATGCCCAGTGTGCCATCTTTGAATATAATACAAATGGCTAAATATGGTTGCCTTATTCTTGATTTTAAGACATGTATTGTCACGCTTGGCTCCACAATTCTTCTTTCAGACAGTTGATGATGAAAGCGTACATGTTTCCCCTGTGAGTGCCACAGCGATACTAGAGCAGAGATTTGCTGCCATCAACATTTCTATCATAGCTGAATTAATGGTACGATATGAACTCATAACGTCTCTCTTTAGCGGAATAGCTGCTCCCAAATATGAAAAATTTGCCCACTGAAATGTACTCTAGGCCGATCCAAGATGCTAGATCGAGTTTGTGCTTCTGTTCACCGTGGGGAACAGATCTTGGAGAAATTCTGCTCACTTGCCACACCAAGGGAATCCTCTGCCCCCAGATGTGAATGGGTAAGCGTCAGATAGGAGCAGCTCCAATACAGCTCGATAAAAACATAGCACAATAATCCACACCACTCCCCCAGTCCATCAGTTAATGTTTTTGTCTTGTGAAGTGAAATAGGCTGCTGTGTTTGTCAAGAAACACATATCTATCATTAGATCCATCACTTCCTTCGAAAATACATATAACTCCAAAAGTATAACCTTCTCTTATAGCGAGGAAAGTCTAGTCTCGCCTGAATCAGGAGATAAACAGTGCACAGCATCAAGCACCATTTAACACACAAAAACATGTCTGCGTTGGTGGAGTATGTTGCGTCGATTTTGATGGTTTTCTGAGAGTTACAACAGGTGTACGTGAGACGTTTTCAACTGCTATGAAGTTGATTTTGGACTCCTATTTTATCCAGAAGACAGTGTGTTTACCAATTAAAGCGTACTTATTGAATGGATTTTTTCTTTTTTTTTTTTTTTGCCGTGCTCTTCCAAACACGCAAGACTTTTCACTCTCAACAGGACATAAACTGATGGAACCATAGCTGGGCTGGATTATTGGTGACATGTTTTTAATCAGCTGTTGGAGACTCTCATTTCTGGCGGCCCAACCATTCACTGCAGAAGCATACCATTATTGAGACAAGCTGATGCCACTGCTATCATTCCTCCAAATCTGTATGCAGAGCGAAACACACTCATCGATCTTGGATTGAGCATATAGGGATGATGGCATTTTCATTTCTAAGAATTTCGAGTGTGCTTTATATGTGAATAAATCATTGATACCGAGAAACTGAATATGAATTTTCATAATTTATGTTTTCTTATGTTTATGCCACCTTACTAGTAGTCCGGTATGTTAGTCCAGAAAACAGAAAGAATTGACATGTGCATCTGTAACAATACTCCATATCAAACTCAGTAATTTAAAATTATACAATAGCCATATACAATCCTTTAGATAAAATACCCACCACATAAACGTTTGTAAACTGATGGTAACATAGTGATGTCGAGGGAATCTTGACAGCAGCACCACTCTTAGTTATATATAGATGGCAGGAAGCCATTTTTGTTAAATTAAGAAATGTTGTTGCCATTAATTTAAACAGATACTGACTTCTGCGTGAGCATGCTATGGAGAATTTTTCTAATAGTTAATCAGAGATAGCCGGTCAATCATTATGCGTCTTTGGTTGCAATCTTGACTGATTGCCTATAAGGTGCGGAATTATCGTGCATGCCAACATGCCGTCACTTTTTAATTCACAATTAGCTATAATGTAGTACATTATCGTACTCAGCTATTTTTACTCCTGTCTTCTCTCTAGTCCTTCAATGTTTTTCATTTATGTGTTGAATTAAAAATATCAATTATTATTTCTGTGCAAGCACCCAAACTTTGTACCTATGAGTTCCACAACTCTAGGCCTCATTAAAAATAATAATAATAATAAAAAAATATTTTTTATAGTATTCTTCTTCTTGAAGTAAATGATCAGTTTTTTTTTTAATTTGGGGGTTTTTTTTTAATAGCATTCATTTTATGTTATTAAAGTTGCACCTGTTAACCGAAAACTTGTGTTTCCTCCCTGCTATTTAAATGATACACACAACCTATTAAATACACAAACTGATGCAGTTTAGTGCAAATTATGAGTTTAAATATAGAAAATAGTCAGTCAGAACTAATAATATTAAATTAAAGGAAGGAATAAATTAATTTAAGAATTTGCAGAATTATTTAGAGCAAAGGTTATAAAATTAATTTTTTTTTGAGTTAGAGCAAAGGTTATAAAATTAATTTTTACATTTCATAATTTGCCCTTCCATTTTCCAAAAAATGGCTTTCCAAATTAGTCTTTGAGGTTTACAAAAACCGACGTAGAAATGAAAAGTACTAACCTTTTTAGAAAGTGAAAGGAGACGTGATGAAGTTCTGGATAAAGTTCATGCCTCATTTTTCACTTCAGCTGAAAGGAATCAGACAAGTGATCACATGACACATACATTACACACGCTGTTGCCATCAGCCATCTAAAAAACTTTTTTGATCTTCAAATAGCATTTCCATTTTTCATGAGCTTAAAATCCATATCCTACGGTTTTCAAGAGCTAAAATCCATAGGTAAAGCTGTATTTCGATGAAGAGATCTAGAGTGAATGTAATTAGTTATCTATGTTGTATAAAAAAATTTTGTGTCTATGTCATATTAAGACACTTTTTCGGATTATGAACCACCAAACTTTAACATAAGAGAGTTTGTTCGTTTTACAGTTAATACAAAATAAGTGGTTTGTTGTTATTTTTTTTTCTATTTTCAGCACAAAATAATCATAATAATGATAATAATAATTAATAGAAAAGAAATCTATATTATAAACAATATATAATAATATCATTATATTAATTTCTTCAATTTACATTTCAAAACAGTTCTCACCATACAATACACCAAAGATATATATATAGTATATTATATTATAGTTTATTAGTTATATTTATATTTAATTATATGTATATTATATTCATATTCTATTACAGACTATTTTGACAATGGCATCATTTTTATTATTATTTTTGTGTTTTATCTGAGAACTGTAGCCTCCTATAAAATATATAAATATTAAGAAATTAATATAATTTAACATTGCCAAGTAATAAAATATTTCCTCCTCACATGTAACTCAAATTAAAAATCATTCATGAAAAGTTGGCAGATTTCTAGTCCAAGAAACTCTTTTTTTTTTTTTTTTTTTTCTAAACAGAAGCGAGGATGTTGCATGACCAGCAGGTTAAGTGTAGATAGATTAAGATGCATGTCTTGCCTGGCCTCAAAACACAACTTTTTTAGAGCTAGGATTTCTGCACAAGAAAAAAATATCCTGACAAATATAGGAAAAATTGTCAAAAACCAACTTTTGAGGACATTCGTACGGAAACAATAAAAAAAAAAATCATCACAAATAATAGTAAAATGTCAAAAAAAACATCTTTTGAGGACATTAATTGTTTTTCAGGAAAAAATTATCCTCACAATTGTAAGTTAATGGTCGAAAAACAGGACATGTGGAAAAAATATCCACAAAAATATAGGTAAATGAAAATGTTGAAAACCAACTTTTGAGGACATAAGTCGAAGCAAAAATATTCTTACAACTATAGCCAAATGTTGAAAACCTACTTTGATGACATTAAATTGGAAAAAAAAATATGCTCACAATTCTATAGTAAAATGATCCAAAACCAAGCTTATGAGGGACATTAAACCCCCATGGGACAAATATCCTCACTTTATTATAGTAAAAGTGTTGAAAAACAAGCTCTTTGAGGACATTAATTGAAAAATATCACAAATATATATTAAATGCTTATAAAAAATCTCTAAATACTCTTGCTTGGGACATTAATTGGGAAAAAAATATACTCACAATTAAATTAAAATGTAGGTTTGAAAAACACAGCAAAAACTTTTGCAAAGCTTTTGGACATTGGAAAAATATCACAAATATAGTAAAATGTTGAAAACAACCTTTTGATGGGAACAGTTCATAAGCGAAAATAAATTCATCACAATTATCAAAGTAAATTTGTCAAAAACGCAGTCTTTTGAGGACATTAAAAAGGGAAAAAAAATATCATCACAGATATAGTAAAATGTTGAAAACCAACTTTTTGAGGACAATTTTGTAGTAGGAGGAGCCTCACAAATGAGCTTGTAGTGTAATTTCTGTGATCTGTGTGTGTGTGGTAATGTGTGCTATGTGTGTGTGGTGTTTGTGTGTTTTGCAGCAGCAGCAGCAGCAGCTCTGTAAAGTGTTATGAAGTTTGAGGAAGTTAGTGACAAGAGTGGGGTGTGTTCCAAAACAATCACGTCCAGTCTTCAGCTCTCTCTCTTTAAGTTGGATTCGTGTGAATTAAACAATCACACGGACGAGAGACAGTGAGAGTGAGAGAAAGTGGCACTGAACATCAGCTCATGCTCAGGTCTGTGATACAATTACATTTCTTATTTCAGTTAGATTATATTCTGACCATTTTAAACCATGAAGACACAGTGTTACATTAAAAAGGAAGTTCAGTAGATGCTGATGTGTTGCAAGTATCATTAGATTTGTTTTTTGCTTTTTTCATTTGACTTTATTTTAATGGTCGTGTGGGCAAAAAGAGTTAAAAATATGAGGCATGTCTGATCAGGTGATGAGCGTTTGTATGGATGTTGTGGGGTGATCGTTGTTATCATGATTCATGAATATTGAGCTGATGCCTTAAAAGCATGGTCACAATGTTTTGCCATTTGACTACCGTTTTAGTAGTTTAATAAATAAAAGGCAATGCTCAGGATTAAAAACAGTGCATTTCCTTTAAAAAGAAACTTTCAACAACACTTCTATTAAAAGTACTGTATACAGCAGTTTTTATACATGGGCAAAGCTTGAATGTTTAACACCTCGCACATTTCCAACACTTCAACATCTCTCGAACCTGAAACCACATGACAGGAAACCAAAGTTGTGGGTAGATGAATTGATGAGTTTAAGAGACATAAAGTTAAGGTAGTTGATAGTGTAAAAATCTAAATTTTCTAGTAGAAGTCTCTCAGTGAAGCTTAACAAAAGCTACAGTTCAATTCCTATTTTCTTTGGTATACTGAAAAAGGCCATTGCGTGTGCTTGACAACATTTTTTGTGAATCTCATCAATATTTTGGCCTGTCAGGTTCTCTGTCCTGTGACTCGGAGATCATACGGTAACACAGGAGTAAACTGGTTTCACAACATCAGAGATGGGACATGTCCAGGTAGGATGTTGCATTATCCTCTCCCTCTCGTGTGCTGACATGTTGAAATCTAGTGTGTTTTGGTCACGAACGTCATGTGTTTTTACTACTGCTGTCTGTAATAGAATGTAAATGTAACAGAATGCTATTTTAGAATAGATATAAGCACTGAATGTTTTCAAATAAAAACTACATTGAAAGCTGTTCTCAAAACAGTTATGCTCACCGTATATATCTAATCATGGTTTTTTAATAATTCAAAAAAAATGTAATGGTCAACAGGCTATAATAATAATAATAATTAAATTTAGAGTATTATTATTATCATCATCATCAATTTATTTAATTCATAACTTTTATTTGTTTTGTTTTAAGCTGTTTTTAAACCAAACTTGCTGTCAGAGTAGTACAAGGGTTTATATAATTCTAATAATTATCAATTTAATATAATTATAATTTAATAATAATAATAACAATAGTGAAAGTAATAGTAATTTATTGTTTTTTTTTCCTTCATACATTTTTTATTTGTTTTAACATCTTCAACAAAACTACATTTAAGCAGAAAAGCTGTTTTTTAAGACTTAGTGTCAGATTCTTGGATTTATACCATTTTATAATTCTTTAATTCTAATTTTAATGCTTAAGCATTAATAATAATAATAATAATAATGCATTATCATTATTATTAGTAGTAGTAGTAGTATTACATTTTATGTTAGAGTCTGATGAGCATTAAAATTAGTTTTAGTTGTAAATCGTAACATTCCTTTGTTTTAAAAAATGTTCCCAGATTCTGTTCTTTGACTTTGATTAGGATATATCAGGACCATTAGAATAAAAGGATTCAATCTTTTAAATTCACAAATTTTTCATCTCATAGTTAATGATTGAGTCACTCATTGATTTCCTTTGGCTCCTGCCTGAACTTGAATGGATTATTTCTCTCCGTATTTATCATCATCACACAGCTGATAGTCAGTTGAGCAGATCCATCTCATGACAGCCTATGTAGAGATGTCGGGTGACCACCAGTACGTTGTCATGGAAACCGCACTCCCCCCGGTCCCCACTGGTGTCCGCCGAGAATCAATGCAGGGGGGCCGGTGAAAATCCTCAAAGTGTGCTTCATTAGCAACAGCGCCAACCTGGGCAAGAACTTTCAAACTGGTCAAATGTGAAAGTTCCTGGAATATCAGGGTGAGAATATTAACATGCATTTTTACACATCAATCATCAATGCAATATGAAACTCCTGTTATCATGCCCACTAGCATCATGTTGAGCATTACGATTTTTTGCATGATTTTTTTTTTCTTTCATTTACTTCCTGATGAATGTTAAATAAAATCTAAATGTCATAATGCAAAAAAAAAATATTTTCTTTCATTAGTTTGACATTCCTTTCATGACAATGATAAATGAAATGAAAATAATGAAAAAAAAAGCTCTAAAAAAATATAGGCTTAAAACATATAATTTCTTCTTTTTTCTTATTTTTATTTCTTATTTTTTTTTTTTTTTTTTTTGGGTGAAATAAATCCACAAATGTTTAAATGTTTGATTTGAATGATGTTTTTCATTGTGCAGAGAGAATTACTCAGTCCATCCTGGACAGCGGGCGACTCGGTCCTAACATCAAGTTCTTTGAAATGCTATTGGTCTGCTGCTCAAAACACCTCAAATCAGACGAGGTTCACTGGCTGCACCCAAACCTCACCGTAGCAGAAGTGGAGCAGAAAATATGAACAGCAGCATGTCGAGGCGGAGTGGGAGGTGTGGGTCTCATATGGCCCAAAAAAAAAAAAGCAAATTTTTTTTGACAGTGAAAGTGCCGTGACATACAGCCAAGTATGGTGACCCATACTCAGAATTGTGGCTCTGCATTTGACCCATCCAAAGTGCACACACACACACACACACACACACACACACACACACGCACACACACACGCACACACACACCCAAAATATAGATTTCAAACTATATTTGCAGAAATATATTTGCATTATGTATATATTTCATTATGTTTAATATTGGCCATTCTTATTATATTTTGAATCTAAATATATTTACACTACCGTTCAAAAGTTTGGAATCTGTAAGCTTTTTGAAAGAAGTCCCTTTTTTTTCTGCTCACCAGGGCTGTGTTTACTGAAGATATTGTTACAATTTAAAATAACAGTTTTTTCTATTTGAATATATTTTAAAATTTAATTTATTTCAGTGATCAAAGCTGAATTTTCAGCATCATTACTTTAGTCTTCAGTGTCACATGATCTTCAGAAATCATTCTAATATTCTGATTTGCTGTTTAAGAGACATTTATTGTTATTATCAGTGTTAAAAACACAGTGTGCTGCTTAATATAGTTTGAGGAAAACTGGTTTTTCTTAGTTAGTAATAGTGTATATCGTCCAAATATAATTAAAAAAATAATACTTTTGTTATTTACACCAAATTAATTTTAACACACAGGTAATGCATTTTCTTGCCGCTTCAAGTACATTTTGTAATATATTTAGGCATAAATAAAATATATTTAGGTATAAATAAAATAATTTACACAAAAATTAAAATTCTGTCAACATTTACTTACCCTCAAGTTTTTGCAAACTTATATGAGTTTCTTTCTTTTGTTGAGCTCAAAGATGATATTAACAAAACCCATAAACAAAACACATATGACAAAATATTTCTTCTGGGCAAGCTTATATCTCAAATATTATATTTTCAAAATGAAAAACCGTTTAGTAAATAAACAGTTGACGATAGCCATAGACTTGTCATTTAGAAAATATCATATTTGAGATATAGTTTTTTGCCCAGAATAAATATTTTTGTCGTATGTGTTTTTGTGGGTTTTGACTAATCCATTAGCTAGGGATCTCGGATTTCCGAAGACAGCCCTTCAGTCTCATGTTTCTCTAAACAAAAAAATCCTCTCTCTCAACTCTCGTCTCCTATCTCTCTCTCGTCTCTCTCTCTCTCTCTCTCCTCTCCTCTCTCGCTCTCTCTCGCCCCTCATCCTCTCTCTCTCCCTCTACATATTATATTATATATATGTTCATAGTGTGTGTTTGGGTTCTTACAGTGCTGGAAATCAGTTTTTTTGTTCGTCTCTCAGTTGTATATATGTTCCTAATCTTGTTTTTGTTCTGCCGTCACAAATCAGATATGACTTGAGGATCCGTTACATTTCCTCCTGATTTCCTGGAGAAGTTAAAGGATGACAAAACTACAATGCTCTACTTCTACCAGCAGGTCGGTACCTGTCACATGGGGAGTGTTTCTTCACAGTTACCAACTCCATAATCCTGAGAAGGCACACAGAATAGTGAAGGAAAACATGAGTCACAGGCATTATGGGTGTTTGATGTAGCGCTGAAGTGTTGATGGTGGTTTGCACATTTAAAAAGGCGAATGAAAGGTGTGTTACTGCTGCTGTTATGCAGGTTCGCAGTGACTACATGCAGCACAGTGCGAGGAGAGTTAGTGACGGGATGGCGCTGCAGTTGGGCTGTCTGGAGATCAGGTATGTTAATACAGATGAACTGAGGAAAATTCATAATAATGATAATAATAAAATAACACTTATTTGTATAGCACCTTACAAGAAATGCACTCAAAATGCATTTGCCTGAAAAAGTTTGTTTCTTCATCAGATTTGGAGAAATGTAGCATTTGCATCACTTGCTCACCAGTGCTGGAACCTCTGTTGCAGTGAATGGGTGCCGTCAGAATGAGAGTCCAAACAGCTGATAAAAAAACATCACAATAATCAATAATGAGTAGCTTTTTGGCGCTTCACAAGACAGTTAATTGATGGGCTCTTGAGTGGTGTGGATTACTTGTTTTGGACTCTCATTATGACGGCACCCATTCACTGCAGAGGATCAGTTAGTGAGCAAGTGATGGAATGCTACATTTCTCCAAATCTGATGAAGAAGAAACAAACTCATCTACATCTTTGATGACCTGAGGATTGAGTACATTTTTCAGTATTTTTTTATTTTTGGGTGAACTGTTCCTTTAAAGGGGAAAGCCTACTATATAATGATAATAAAAGATGATTAAATAGGTAGTACACAAAAAATGCATAACAAAAGATGTAAATTTAAACCAAAGTAATAGTAAAAGACAACATGTATGTATGTAATAGACAGAATTGCTACAAAAAAAAATATACTGTATATATATATTTATATGTTCACATTTTACATGCCTTTGATTTTTTCTATTCTGACAGGAGGTTTTATAAAGACATGAATGCCAGTGGCCTGGAGAAAAAATCTAACTTTTTGTATTATGCTTTAGATAGTTTTACCCAAGAATATGCACAATGCATTGATGGCATTTCTGCTCCTTTCAGGAAAAGATGTTGGTCTGGAATTTGTTCTTTCCTCAAGAATAATCGACAGTATGAAGGTGAAAAACGATTATCTTGAGGGGGGGGAGGCTTCTGTGAGAATAAGGCAGCAAATTCACACTAAAAGCGTTTGTGATTTATGATTAATAATAGTGAAATCCACAGGTGTAAAGAGTACCTGAAAACCATACTTGAGTAAAAGTACAGTGAAAACGACTCCATTACAAGTCACCGATTACAAACCGACTTGAGTAAAAGTCTTAGAATATCTGAATTTAACAGAGAAATGCTAATGCACTCGCCTATCACATAAAGAAAACTACAAAGTAGCCAAAAAAATATACTCAAGGACAGTAACTAATTACATTTACTCAAA
>NW_024879330.1:81366-143866 GCF_018340385.1 Cyprinus carpio
AATGTATAGATTAATAAATATAAATATCATGAGTTATAATTTATTTATAATATATTTGATTATGAAATGGTTTCTCTCTCTACGACCCGGTCTAATCTCATATTGCAAAGCAGTATGGGGAAAAACACCAGATCTGAGAGCGGAAAGCAAAATAAAAAAACGTAAAAAACCAAATACAAAAAAAAACAAAATTAAATAAAAAAAAAAAGAAACAAGAAAAAAAAAAAATTATTCGATGTATATCATTCTTTGTTCACTATATGAATTTTTCACAGGTTCAGATATTTATGCAGAGATACCAGAATATTCACCAGTTCAAAGTAAGAACCAAATAATATTTTAAAGCGATAGATTAGTTGTCATTTCTTTATTTATTTGACATTTTGACCTCAATCCCTTGTTTTCCAGCATCTAAACTTTAGCATCTCACGAAACGGACAGTGTCCTCGGACGGATTCTGGGTGAAGGTTTCTTTGGTGAGGTGCATGATGGGATCTATAAAAGCAAGGTTAGTGCACACCTACAGGCCCAAATATTCAGCGATATGGATCATAAGGATTTTGTAGAAGAAATCACTGGAAACTATTTCAGAGTTGCAGCTTCAGGACAGCAAGCCTCATGCACTCTTGATTGTCTTTAATCCAGAAGGGAAGAGCGAGGCTTGTTGTTATACGTGAACGTTGGATGTGGGACTTGTAAAAGACCATGCAAGGACATGCTAGCTGATGTGAAGAGGAAAGTTCATGAGGTGAACGCTTGTGAAGATGATTCATCTTCCCCATAGAATCGGACAGATGCCTGAATAGAATGCTAAAAGTCATTGTTTTCATTGCATGATCATGAAGAAAAAAAGAAACTGGACCATCCGCCACATCGTGAGGGCTCATTGGAACGTATATGCAGGTGTCACCAAGGATCCCGTGTTGCGATTTGGACAATGGGAGCTGATACCACGTATTTGGAGCATGTGCGATTTTGAGATTTTGTATCAATTTTGCACCCATACACATGATTTCATGATGATGTGTCAGGAGCCTTGTGTTCTATTTATTACAAGTGATGGTAGCAAATGAAAAATCAGACAAACCAGCGTTACTTGCGAAGAATTTAAGCATTACAAGGATGTGTTTGTGAGCATAGTCATATTAAACAAAGTCAATCCAAGGAATGCGTACGACTTAGGAGTTCTGTTTCCCCTCATAGGAACAGATTTTGTGAGATTCAATGTAGCATTACATCACTTGCTCACAAATGGATCCTCTGCCAGTGAATGGGTTCGCCGTGTCAGCAATAGAGAGTCCAAAACATCTGATTTAAAACACACCACAATAATCCAGCCACTACGCCAGGCCCCATCAGTTAAAGTGTCATTGTATCAATGGCATTGTATGTAACATTTTAGCACCCCTCCTCCACTTAACTGATACAACAATTAGAGTTAGTCAACATATAAAATTCCATAATAGAACGCCCGTTTGTCCAATGAAAAAGTCCATCTTCAGTTGTCCCTCATATCAAACATATTTGTTTTGAACTGTTTTCGCATTGTAAACAGTGTTGATCTACTGCATATTTCTCTACGGTTCAGATGAGATACACTTATCTCTGGAGAACAGCAGTGTCTGAATTGAGGATCAAGAAGAAAAACGGTTTGAAGTTATAAAAAAATATAAAAAAAAAACCTAAGCAGCGGGCTTTTTTTTTTTTTTTTTTTTGGCTTGAGAATAGCATTAACTGATGGATGGAGTGGTTGTGGCATTTTGTGATAAGTTCTTTATACAGATCTGCAATTTTGGACTCTCACTTACTGACGGGCCACCCCATTCACTCGTGCAGAGGCCATCCATTATAAGAGCAAGTGGACATGCACATGATACAAGGTTCTCCACACATCTGTTCCTATGAAGAGAGAAACATACAACTCAATGTACGTTCAACACTTTTTCAGGGGGGATCTTGCGGGATTCTTATTTGGCGTGACAAACCCTATAACCTCCTTAACACATCAACTGTTTGCCCATGTTCACAATAAGGAAAATTAAATCTGACCTTTACATTAGTACTATGATATGGCATATTTATAATCAGACTTTATTATCACTTCTGGTCATCTCTGATGTAATTCATTCCTAGCCTATGAATTTACCTGATGGACGAAACAACAGCACACAATCTAAAGCACTGTCCACGAGTGCAGCCCTTGCTGACTGTCTATCAAGATCAGTAAGCTCCTCTGGGCTCGCTTACTAGAGGGTGTTAAAACATGAAGTTCCACAGGTACCATCCAATACATCTTCTGACCAGATGTCAGTGTGTCTACAGCTTGTAAACAGTTCTCCGCCTGGTTTTGTGCATAATACATTAACGTTATTTGCGTTTGAGATTCTGCGGCATTTGGTTATTCGGTTGGTTATGGTGTAACATAGTATGAAGAATCCAACTGCTCATGCCTCTATAAAATATCTCTTCTCATTGACTTTTCAACTTAACTCTTCTTCGCTCTCGCAGCTCTCATTCAAGCAGCTCCCCTTACTGGCGTTACTAAAACGACTTGCACTGATCTGTCATATATCTGACACAGGTAAAAAATAAAATAAATTACAAACTACTCCAATCAATCTTCCTACGCCTGCCAGATGCACTTAAACTTGCAATGGGTACATCCGGACTTTGCTTTGTACGTCTAGTGTTTCTTCAGCTAACTCGCAGTTGTGTTCCTGCCATGAGTAATGTATATTGAATAATAATTACATTATAGAGCCTTTACGTGTTCACAAACAATTCTTGTTGTAATAATAGCTGCACATAATGACAGAAGAATTCTGTTTGTATGTCAGAAGCATAGCCCACTACATCACACAATTATATGTTTTAATAGCATTTTAGATTTGTAGAGATTTTGGATTTTAAAGCGACTTGATTGCCTTCTGTTGTGCAGTAATTTCATAGGCTAAATTTTTTGCATATCACTTTCACTTTTCTAATGAGAGATGTATTTGTAGGCTATATAGTTTTTTGAGACGTCTCCTTGCGCTCAACAAGATTGCATATATATGATTAAATTACAGTAAAAACTACAAAATTGGTGAAATCTTACTAAAAGGCTGAATAACTGTTCTATGTGGATATATTTAATTTATTCTCGTGAGCAAATGGAAATTTTTACCATCAATCACTCCAGTCATTCACGTGTCCACATGGATCCATTCAGAAATCACGTTCTCAATATGCTGACTTTGCCTGCGCGACGAAACCTAAGTTGCTTATTCATGTAAAATGCTGGCAATCACTGATAAAACAGTTGCTGCTGCTCTGTTCCATATTCGTCTGGTGGAACGCACCAATACCTACTATTTTTTAATATTTCCATACAGAACATACAGCATTTCTTTGAAAAAGACACCACTCTTGTATCACCATTAAAAAGAGTCTTTACTCGTCCACTTTTAATCAATAATTTACAATCCGTAGTCTTTGCGCCAATAAAAAAAAAGTACTAATATAGCCGTTAAATAAAACACAATCTCATAAATTGACACACGACCAAAAAACTAACGTACACAACCAATTGCCATAAACTATGTTACTCACCACCAAATTATTGCCTTGCCCTAATACAACCCGCGCGATGCCATTAAAAATATAAAACCTCATTTTTGCCTAGTATGAGTGTCTCTCAACATATCCTTGTTGAATATACATGAATAAATCATGTATCTATTACTAGTGTGGCCTGAACAAAGAAAACCTATTTCTACGTGTAGTGCACATGCATCCAAGCTTATAAGTGCAGTGCAAACCTGGTCCAGGGACATTGCTGTGAGAAACGTGCTGGTCGCCAAACCAGAAACTGTGTGACGCTGGGAGACTTCGGCTTGTCCGATACCTAGAACTCGGCCAGAGTTTACAAAGGCAAGATATGTTTGCCTCGGACTAGTATGTTTAAACTTATCCTGCAGTTTAAGTCTAATATCGGTTCTCTTGTGCCTAATGCTGTCAAATGGACACGTTTGGTATTCCTCTGAACCTCGTGAGTCGATTACTATATCCAAATGGGATGGCCCCCAGAGTCCATCAGCTCGCAGAGGGCTTACTCGGCGTTGAAGTGAATGCTTTGGATGTTCAAATCTTACGTGACTTTGAACTCATGACGGTGGTGATTGCGACCTTAACGCCGCCGTTTTAAACATCCATGACGCGTTTGTTCTATGTCACTTCCTACAAGAGCACGCACAAAATGCTGGCTCTCTACCTCACAGAACAGACTGAATCACTTGTTTTTTGACCACCATTAGCCCCCAAACGATCGTAATTCTAATCGTAGCAGGCGACATTGTTCTCAAAACAAGGCCGTCTCCATGGCGGTAAATTCCTAATCTCCTGTATCCATTCTTGCTTGAGATCAGTGCCTGAAACAAACCCTATCTTGTCCCACAATGCCTTCTGCGTCTTGCAGACACAGTCGTCACTGCAATGAAACAGGCCAAAAGCAGTTGCAGACAGCACTAATTTCAGGGTATCCTGATTTCGTGGCGACGGTTCCTGTGCTTATCCTTTCAGCCGTTGTGCATGTGGGAGATCATGAGTGGAAGTCAGCAGCCGTTTATTCTGCTGCGAAAACACCGGATTGTGAATAACCAGGCTGGAGCAGGGTGTCCGTCTCGCCCAAAACCTGACGCAGTGCCCCGCCGGACCCTCTACTCCCTCAATGACCTCCCGTCTGCTCGAGCGCCCTACCAGCCCCCCGCGAGAGACCCCAGACTTTCGCCAGACACTTCGTGTGCAAGCATGAGGGACTCACTACGGCTCTAGTCAGGTTGTCGGTATGTTTGCCATCCCTTAAGGAGACGTCAATACGAGCATGCACTTTCGGACCTCCAAAACAGAATACTTAACTTATCCCAAAATAGAGCATATATTAACCCTAAACGTTATTAGAGCTCGATCTCATCTGTATTTACACCACAATTTAGCACCGCAACATGTAACACCAAAACCTCCTCAATCGGCGACCTAGACCTGGTCACCATCCTTCAGAAACTCATCATATAAAAACAAAGTTTATGATCTGCGACTAAAGCTGTAAGTGGAAAAAGTAAGGATGATGAAAAACTAATATGACTGAAATTAAAATTAAAAATAATATTAAAACTCTAACAGCACCAAAAAAAAATGTCCAATTCTAACCTCAAAACAACCAACATACTATACACAAATTAATAAAAAATGTACAACATAATCCAAAAATAGTAAAGAATATAAACATGCAAATAATAATAACCAAATACAAAACTGACCTGATCATAAAAAATCTAAAGTGTAAAATTAATATTAAATTACTATTCAAAATTGTAAAAAATGTAAATACACATTAAAATTGTGATTGTATAAGAATAAAAAGTAAATAAATAAATAAATGAAAAATTCTAAACAATTAAATGTAAAAAAGAAATACCTAAAAACTAATTGTAAATGGATTACACATTGTGGTGAAATTTTATTTTAAAAGAAATAAAATGTAACTATAATAAAAAAAAGAAATATATTTAAAAAAATAAAATAAAAATTAAAAAATTAATATAGGAAAAGGTCAATAAGTAATAAACGAAAATACAAAAACTTCTATATATAAAACAATATAATAATATAATTAAATCTAAAAAATAAAAAGGTAGATGATGGTAAAACATAAAAAAAAAACAAAAACGTGACCACAAATATATAACTAACACATGAAATAATATAACAAACACTCTAGACTCTAAACCTGTTTCTGTTTGCTCCCCCACAGTGATGTTCATAATATGGAGAAGGTAAAGTGGAGGTGGAGGAGATGAGAGGCAGAACGCGCTCCATAAATATATCCCCGTTTTACCTGATGCGCTCCACCGAAGGTAATCTGTCTTTTCACTCCTCTTTTTATTATACATGGTATTTCGTACTGGTATTTATCAGTTCTCAGTCTTTTTCTGCTTCATCTTCATTCTTTTGTGAAAAGCCGTCAAGAATGAAACAATCAGGTCCAAGCAGCCTCTCAAAAATCCACGTTCTAACATCCCCAGGTGATTTTTCACTCCTATTAAGTCTGAAGTTGCTTTAATTGCAATAAAATGCAGCCTCTTTGTAGTGATGAACTACTTTATGAGCTCAAACTTTTTCTCCATCAAAATTCTCCCAAGATTATACAATATCCAGGATGATCCCCCCCCTCTCCACCAGCTGTCATCTATTTATGACCTTATTTATGTCTATTTCTATTTCACCCAAAGAATATTTAAGGAGAAACGAAAACACTTCTGAGACCAAAGTGTGGGAGTTAAATGAGACTTCAAATTATGTCTCCTGTGCAATGATGAAAAGAAGAAGCTATATATTTACTCAGTGGGTGATGCATTTAAAATTGGTAGACCATCACTATAAACTATGAAGCAGCTTCATGTTGGTCACGTCTATCTAGGTCAAGTCACACCATTTCCAGCAGCTGTGGTTTTGGCCTCTTTTCTGCATTTGCACTCAGAACCGCCATGTTATGCGTGTCATTGTGTGAATATGTTTAGCGTGTGGTTTAGTTGTGCTTCTCTGTTTGTGTTTCTTGCTGTTCGCCCAACTTTTCCAGCTGCCTGAGTCTCTGCGCTTTAGTTTCACGAGTCCTTGCCAGCCCGCCAGACTGGCGCTCTGTGCTCATGTCCAGGCTGCACGCTGAACCTGCCGCCGTCCCATCGCCGTCGGCAGTATGGGGGGGTAAAGAGCGCCACCTGCCTTCAGTATACTGCGAACAAACATGCTCCTGTGTGTTTTCACCAAAAATTACATTTGCTGACAGTTATTCACCCTCATAGGCATCCAAGATGTAGATGAGTAGTTATTTTTCATCAGATTTGGAGAAATGTAGCATTGCATACACTTGCTCACCAGTGGATCCTCTGCAGTGGAATGGGTGCCGTCCGAATGAGAGTCCAAACAAGATGATAAAAAAAACATCACAATAATCCACACCACTCCAGTCCATCCAGGTTAATGCTTGTGAAGCCAAAAAGATTCATGTTGGAAGAAAACAAATCCATCATGTAAGGTGTTTATCTTTAAATAACCATTCACTTTGGTCAAAATTATTGAGTGACCATACTCCATAAATACCACTGTCCACCAGTAACAAAAAAGTTACATCCCTTGTTTTCTCTCATCCAACAAATCCACTCACCTATGTGTTTTTAGAGCTCTTTGGCCTTGTACAAAGGGGTTTGATCTCGTGCATATTCTCTCTTGATTCAGACCAGATGACTTTTTCACTGGAGGAAGTACTATTATGGACATCATATTTTAGCCAGAAACAGTGGTTTGCAGTTAGGAAATATCTTAAGGATGGATGATACAAACACAGTTTTTCACTTCACAAGACATTAACTCATGGACTTGGAGTGCTGTAGATTACTTGAAGATGCTTTTTCAGCTGTTTGGACTCTCATTACGCTGGACGGGGCGGAGGGGCACCCATTCACTCTGCAGGAGCATCCATTGGTGAGCAAGTGATAAATTGCTTACTTTTCTCCAAAATCTGTTCTGATGAAAGGAAACAACATTCACCTATATCTTGGATGGGTGACGGTGAGTCAACTTTTCAGCAAAGTGTTGAATTTTTGGGAACTATGTACTTGATACTAATTCTTTAAAAAGCCAATTGAAACATGCATTGTCAAACGCACAATTCAAAACACTGTCAGAAACTACCCATTGAGAGGGCTTGACAAGCACCAGTTTCTTTCCTGTGTTGATGTATTTCCTATTTTTTTAAGTATCCAGAGTGCCATTTGTTTTACATCACATCCTGCCGAAAACCACTCCTCAACAGGCCCTTGTGGCATAGACGAAAAAAGATGCTAGTTCGCAAATGAATGAAGGTCAAGCCATTTACTTTGCAACTCTTTATGGCTGAGAACGAAATCATGAATAAGATGTACCATGATTTGCTGCATGCGATAATTCAGGGGGAGGACTATTTAATAACTACATATTGCATTTCTATTATGCCATCCAAGGTATATATCAGTACATTCCCTGGGAATTCAGAACACAGACCCTTGGGGCGGTGCGAGTGCTGTGCGCCTAAGGTTATGACAAAATTTGGTGTAGTGTTAAAACTGGTCTTTTGTTTTGGGTTGGGCTAGTTGTAATGTGGGCGCCCTAAGCTTCAGTGCATCATCTCTCTTCTTTTACAAATTTAAAGTGACATGATTGGAGTGAATTTAAGCCAGGGGGATGTCAAGCCTTCTATTTAATACAGTAATTTGACTTTCTGGAAATTATGTCATAAATGTGTGTATATTAAAATAATCAAACAGGAAGTACCGCTTGTGAAGTTCACTCAAAGGTCAGTGATAGGATTTAGACTAAATTAATGTTAAGGATATAAATATGTTATAAATAAAACAATGTCTTAAACTGTTATCAAATTGTATTTGTGGTGTATTTGTACATCAAATGTTGCAATAATATTGTTAAAATGCAATTTTGAAGCAATCTTTGTCATCTCACTTTAGAAAAGGACGTTTCAAAAGTGGGACAGCATGCTTTGACTAATGTGGGACAGTCAATATACTGTTATTCAATTGATAAAATGTGTATTAAATACCATACATGCATTTTTATTACATTTTGGGCTTGTAATGCAGGAATTTTTTAGCAGTAGTTTTAGTAATTTTGTTATTGTTATTAAATATTTATATTAAGCTGCAATTTATATTAATTTTAGTCATTTTACTGCTTGGTGCATTGATAACCACAAAAGCTTTTGGCCTGGTTTCTTTTTTAAAGATGGTCAGGTGTAAATGCATATATTTTAAGAGTGCTATCAGCATATTTATGGCCATAATGATGACAAACATAAAATTAAAAACTTGCAAAACTCCTGTTTAATTCATGAGGTCGTATTATTTTCTGGTATGATATATGCGTGTGTTGTTTGTGAAGGACCGAGGTTTCCTGGAGCCCAACAGTAAAGAAGACGCTCAGCGGCTGTGGGAAATGGAGAGGCAGTGTGTGCAGGAAACTTTAAGGAGGCAGAAACAGGAAATGCTGGAGGACAACAAGTGGCTTGAGAAAGAAGAGAAGCTTCTGGTTAGTCATCAGTAACGTGTGTCTCTCGTCAGAGCCGTAGAAGCATGCAATCCTCCCCGGGAACGTTACTATGAGTTCAGAGAAACAATTCAAATGTGACCCTGGACCACAAAACCAGTCTTAAGTGTAAATTTTTTGAAATTGAGATTTATAACTCATCTGAAAGCTGAATAAATAAGCTTTCCATTGATGTATGGTTTATTAGGATCGGACAAATATTTGGTCAAGATACATTTAAAAATCTGGAATCTGAGGGTACAAAAAAATATTGAGAAAATCACCTTTAAAAGTTGTTCAAATGAATTCTTAGCAATGCATATTACTAATAATATTAAAAATTAAGTTTTAATATATTTACGGTAGGAAATTTACAAAATATCTTCATGGAACATGATATTTACTTAATATCCTAATGATTTTTGGCATAAAAGTAAAATTGATACTTTTGAACCATACAATGTTTTTTGGCTATTGCTACAAATATACCCCAGCGACTTAAGACTGGTTTTGTGCTCCAGAGTCACAAATATGTTTGCACAGCAGAGTGGTGTTTAAAAAGACCGTTCTATAAAAAAAGATTAAAGTTAACATCAAGTCCAAATTTACCTTATTTACAGGCTTCTGTTATTCAGAAAAAAAGACTATATTAGCCTTTCTAATCTTTCATCAGAAAGTAATGACTTGTTCCTCCACTGAAATGGCTTTTTTTTTTTTTTGGCTGATGTTTCCTTCCCCTAAGGATTTCTGTTTTATATAATCTTGTTTGTCTTAAAATACATCACATTATGAAAGTAAAATGGGTTTCATCTTTTCATGTGGACTTTAGACTTAGGCTCTGTTTCTCTTTCAGGATCCATTTGCCAATGACGACACAAAGGCTAAAGTGGTAAAATACTTCTGTATATATATGAAATATTAAATAATCTCATTTTTATATGTTCATCCCATCGTGACTTTTGTCTTCCACTGTTATGCACTATTATTAAACAACATTAACATCCTTTTCTTTATTTTAGATGTCAGGAAATGAGACAAGCCAAGGTGAGTTAATTTTAAAACACACAATTAAAGGAATATTTCACCCAACATCATTTACTCACCTACATCATTAAAACCCTGTATGCTGTTATTTCTAGCTTTTCTGATGTAATTAAAAAATAAAAAATAAAAAAAAAGCCAAATTCTTTTCGCATTTTAGCAGTGATGAACAAATTTAATTGTTATATACTAACTTTCCTTCGGCTTATCTAAAAGTTTGTGGTTTTTTTATGTGCTTGTATTTTGTTATATTTCTATATTTCTCTGACTTATTTTATTATTTTTATTAATATATGGATATATATATATATTATTAATAATATGTTTAATATATAGTATGTTTATTGTTTATTTAACTTTCATTCAAGTTGCATAGAAGATTGACCTTTTATTATTTCAGTACACGAAGAATGATTTGTCATTTTTAGTAATTTGTTTAACACACTGCAGCGTTGATCGCACAAACTGTACTCCTGAACTCATTAATTCTTCTTATTCAGTCAGTAGCCATGCGACCGTTGAATCTGGTGAATGTCATATGTCATCCAATCACGTTCTGCTGTCTTTTGGACTTTGTGCTTTTGCTGGGTTTCTTCAGCTCCTTTCCATGCTCCTCCAGAGAAGCCCCCAAGGGTGTCTGCTCAGTAATGCAGGTTTTAATGCGGTTAGTGGAAGGCTGAATGCCAGCAGGACCTTCTGATCTCTTGTTTGAAGCACGCCTCAGTAAAGGTGTCTGCCATCCTTTGGATGTTTCCAGACGAGCAGATGGCAGCAATCAAAGCGAGAGGTTTTTACTGGGAGCTCTGTACTAAAACCTGATGAGCTTTGGAACCTTGTGGGGCTCACCTGGATAATGGAATCAGTAGAAAGAGGATGAGCAAGGGTTTTTTTTGTTTTTCTGAGACTTCAGTGAAGTTGAAGATGAAACCATTTCTCTGAGCTGCTGTATAGCTGTGGCACCAAAGAGAGAGTAAAAATGGCTTAAGGGAGTAAATAATAGAGAGACTGCTTTTTGACTGTACTTTTTTAAAAAGTGAGTTCAACATCCCTGGTTCAGGGTTAAGTACACAGTAAAAAAAACAAAAAAAAACAAATTTAAAAAAAAAAAATCTTATACTTAAATTAACATATGAAAAAAAATAGGGTAGGTTGTACTTTTCTTTGTTGTCACAGCTAACTGCCGTAACATACATCTAAATTTGTACTTACATTGCTAAATGAATAAAACTTGCTATGGGATAAAACTGTGGGCTTAGATGAAATAAGACCCCTTGTAAATTAAACTAGAATAGCCGTATATATAGTAAAGAAACAGCTGTTTATTACCCGTACTGTTATACATTAAGGCGCACATTAAAACTGCTAAATACTGCACTAGAAAGTTTGAAATTAGCTGTCACGAGACGCTGCTGGAAAAGGAACCGAGTCAAGAATAAATCGAGAGAGATAATTTATTAATCCAACACAGAAAAACGGAGGAAAGGAAGACACAGCCGTAATGTAACTTGCAGACCCGACCAAACAGTATCTTGAACAGACTAGGACCCTTAACGACAGGATAATTGAGGAAATACGTTGAAGTGGAGATGATCTAAATTAACAGGGAGACATGGAAAACACGATGGGTGAAGAAAGGCTAGCACACCTGGGAACTAAGCTCAAACCAAACAACAGGAGACGAGAAAACGGGGTCACGGGGCAACAAAACACTAAGGAAGGTACAGGGGTGTGACTCGGTATTTGTGACATTAAATCCCCACCACCCGGAAGGTTGCTGTCCCGCACTGCGTATAAACAGAGGGAGGGCGTAGGTGGGAACTTGGGAGGAGGTTCCGGTGGAGGACTGGACTAACCCGGTGCAGGGGTCTAGCACGACAGAGGACCACGGAGAAAGAAGCCAGGTAGGAGACGACAGAGGGAGGAGCCAGGGTAGGAGGACAGGGAGGACCTGGAGCAGGAGGAAGCCCAGCAGGACCAGGGCCACAGCCATAACAGCCCAAGGTGGAGCTGACGGTTGGAGGAGCCATGGAGGAGGAATGGCGCCGACTCCAGTGGGGCTGAGCAACCGGGTGCGGAGCGGGAGGAGCACAGTGAAGAAGCTGGAGCCCGAGAGCAGAGCCCAGAAGAAACCAGGCCACAGCCATAACAGCCAAAGGTGGAGGCTGAACGGTTGGAGGAGCCATGGAGGAGGATGGCCGCCGGACTACCCAGGGTGAGCTGAGCAACGTGGGCGGAGCGTGGAGCCCGAGGCAGAGACAGAGAGCCAAAGGAGCCAGCTGGTGACGGGGGAGGGATCCGGACTTGGGTCTAGCGGCGGAGACTGATGGCTCTATGGCAACCAACCCGGAGGATGTGGAACTGAAGGGCACACAGCGGATCACAGAGTGGCCAGAGGACTGAGGTGGAGCCAAGGGAGGAAGGGCCTGATGGAGCACAGAGGGAGCTATGGCAAACGCCAGAGGATTGGATCTCGAGCTAATGGATGGTCGACGCCAGAGCAATGTGGAGCCGGAGGAACGAGGGAGCCCAGGCGGGACTTGTGGAATGCCGGCCCAGGCAGAGGATCAAGAGAGGACGGAGCTAGGAGCCATAGTGGAGCCACAGTTCAATGGGTCTCGAGATGGAGTGCCAGACCTCGGAGAAGCTGAAGGGTGGAGGTGAGGGAGGACTACGGCCACGCTGGACTCCCTGGAGGATGGCAGTCCCGTGGAGATTTTGCAAAAAACCGCTCATATTTATGGTGGGCTGAGCCGCGAGCCATGGGGCTGGAGTCCACCTGGGCACTAACACCGTGACACAGGGGGTCCCATCCTAGTGGCCTAACTGGGAATTGGAAGCTCCCCTCACTGGGCTGGATGGTAACCCAACGGATGAAGGAGGGAGCTGGATGGGACCAGGGGAGACATGTATGAGAGGTAGAGGGGGTATGGTCATCCTATGACAGTTCAGATCTCCCGGTCTATTAAAATCCACCTCCTACATTTTGCCGGTCGCATAATTTGCTCACCCTCAGCCGCGTCAGAGGGGAGGAGCCTCCACCTCACACTCACGACCGGCCACGGCTGTGCTTGCGCCGTATCTCGCAACCTGTCGTCTGCAGGAGGATGACGGCTGGTGGACTAATTCGAGGCAAAGGAGGTAGGGGATCATGGACAACACTACAGAAACGGAAAAAAGAGACCTGAGGAAAAACCAGAAAACAACAAAGAGACGGGTAGGGACAAATGTCGCTATTTAAACTTTTGCTTGTGGTCGGATAAGACCACGCAGATTGAACAGACTAGGGACCATTTAAAGGACAGAGACGAGATAATTTTGGGGAAACAACAGTTGTGAGGTGACTAATGACTAAATGAACAGGGACATGGAACACATGGGGAAGAAACTAGACACACCTGGGAATTAATCAAACCAAAACACTGGAGACAGAAACTGGGTCACAGGGGCAAAAACACACTAAATGAGTCCGGGTGTGATGCTAGTAGCTTGTTAATAATGAAATTATTTCTACATTTACACCTATATAAAAATTCTGTTAACAATAAACAACACTGGCGTCGGGGGATGCACCTATTCCTAAAACTGTGCCGTTCATCTTTCTTATTTTGAAAAATTTGGGCAAAATTTTTAATCTTGCAACAGTGTTGTAATCATTAATAAAAACTTAAACTTAAATATTAAAATTGTGTTGAATTGAAACAACTGAAATAAAAGTAAGAAGTGTAAATATTAGATGAAATAAAAAGCGTCTGTTAAGAAAAGAAAAAAAAAAAGACGAGAAAAGAGAGAAAATGTTCTCTTGGCTCTCGTAACCTGCATACATGTTTTAAACTGAAATACTACAACATTACAGAATCTTATTATAAAAATGTAAGCTTAGATAGAAATATTTAATAACAGTACTGCACAAAATGACTAAAGCATTAATAACATTTTAAAATGGAAATCTGAAACTATAAAAATAAAAACTGCTTGAAGCTCTGAAATCTGGATTTCCGACCACGTTCAATTGTCTGAGCAAAGACGATGCTAGAGTCGTGCGTTGTACTTTATTAATATTTTGTACTATGGTACGCGTTTGAATTATAGCTCTTAATTTTGGTTTTGGTTTTAAATTAAATAAAACACACCCAAAGATTACTATGTTTTTACAATCACAATGCAAAGAGAAGATTATGTAATTTCAGTGGATCTGTAAAATTCCGATGCATGGAACATGAATGTGGCAAATGGGTTTTGCTGCCATGTATTAACACCAGACTTGTGCTGGCCATCACAGCCGCGCCCACAGCAGAACTGCGACCGCAGCGGATGACCTGGTCTTATACACTAACGTGATGGGAGATGGTGAATGGGCGTGGTGCAGCTGAGAGACCGATGTCAACACGTTACCATCCTCAGGGGAGTACGTCACTGTGGTGAAGTTAGGGCGACTTTGAAGCAGTTCGTAATGCTTAATGTTTGGAGTCATGTTGCTGTGTTCCGGTAAGGTCATTATTGTCTCATCCTGGCAGTGGTGGGGGAAAAACTGGACGTTACGCACAGTCTGATCAACAGTGGGATGACAATCCCTCCGACTCTACACGAGTCCATCAGAATCGGAGGTAAAGCATTTCAAATAACAATATTTTTTTGAGCTATAAATGATCAAAGCTTATGTTCCAAATATGACAAAGTTATTGTCAACTGACGATATTTTCTGATAATAAACTCGGGAACTAGAAGATAATTAGGGCAACATTGATAGATACTCACGAATTGTGAGATGTTAATGATACAGTACATGATAAATTATAAGATTTTAGTATGCTTTCGCAAGAAAAAAGTTAAGATTGTTTCCAAAGATAGAAAAGGATAAATTGTGAGTTTTTATCTAACATTTCTGACTATTTCATCTATTCCATGGCAGAAACAAGTTGGACTTTTTTAATTCGCAATTGTGAGTTCACAACACGTCGATTCTGACCTGACATGTCTTTCTCAGAATTAAAAATAAAAAAAAAGAAAAAACGATAATATAAACTTGAGGAACAATTCGTGCAATTCTAGAAAAGCAATCCAATTTTCTTAAACTATTTTGAACTATTATTATGGAAGATATTTCCCTAAAAACATTTCAAAAGGTTAATTGCAACTTTTTTATCTCACAATTCTGACTTTTTTTCCTTGCATATTCTGAGACATTTCTATAAACTCAGAATTAATAAGAGTATAAATCAGACGTTGGAGAAAAACTTTAAAGGTTAATAAAAATCCTCAGTTTACCTTTTATAATTCTCAAAATATTTTCTATTTCTTGACTTTTTTCGACGGCCAATTGTGAGTTAACATCCCATAAACATCCTAGCTCTAATCAAAGTCTGAATTGTGAGATATAAATTTGCAGTTCTAAGAAAAAATGACAAAACTGTGAAATACAAAATCATATTAATTATGAATTGGTGAGATAAAAAGTCAGCAATTTTGACAGATTAAAAAGTCACCAATGACCTTTTCAATTTGTTTGCCTTTTTTTTTTTTCTCACAAGTGTGAGTTTAACCTCATAATTCTGGCGTTTGTTTTTCCTCAGGACACAATTGATGAGATACATGTGCTAAGATTGTTGGAGATTTAACAACTCATCAACTTCTGGAGAATTGGTGTGTGGTTTGTAAAGGGTAGATATTAACCCTCGAATTGTGAGATATTACACTCCACATTCCAAGAAAAGGCTGAATTGTGTGATCTAAAACAATCTCTTTTCATGTTGTGAGTTTAACATCTCGTAATCGTGGCGTTTTTTTCTGGAATGTGTTGATAACTGTGCAAGTTCTGAGTTTATATCTTATAAAATAATCTTTTTTTAGTCCTAAATAGTACATTCCTAATTACAAGAAAACTTTTGAGGAAAAAAAAGGTCTGAACTTGGTTAACGCCCTTAGTTAACATTTATAATTAGGCAGGACGAATTGTGAGATAAAAGTTTCATTACTTATTAATCTATTTATTTATTTCGTCTCCATAGCAGAAAATAAGCTTTCATGACATTTCTATAAATGAAAAAAGTATAAGTGTATGTGTCTGGCTGCCCTCTCTGGCTCGTCAAGATTGAAGGAACGCAGAAGTTGCGTGAATTATAGCGATCTGGCCGAGCTTGAATCAGTAAAGATGCGTTCTGGCTCAGCGAGAAACGCCGTACAAGTCTCTGAAGGACCGAGTGTAAGAAAGAACAGATGCTGGCAGGCCGCTCACGACGACCTGGCCAGGACTCCAAATAACCTGCTGGACGCTGTGGACACAGGCCCGAGTACGCAGAGAAAAAAACGTGGCCCAAAACCCACACACCACACTAGATCTTGATCCCTGATTGGACGTCAGACAGTGGCAAAGGTTTTCATTCCAATGAGAAAGCTGGGGGAGTGAACTCAGTTTGTAAATGACCTGGAACAACGTCCTTTATTTATGGCTTCCGAGATGGTGAATGAAAGCAGGGCTGTTCGGACGTTGAATGTTTGTCAGATGGATTTTTCACCAAATGTTCTGCTTGTAATTGTTTTCCCCAAAAGTCAAGGATGTCTGATCTCAGGAAAGTTTTGTGGGAGCGAAAGAAATACAGACTTCTGGAGTTTTAAATCATGTCCGATCAGTAACTTATTTTATTCTTTACAATTTACAAAGAATGTTGTTATAGAAAATCTCATGCAACACATCAATACAGTTTTTGTTGTATTCGTTCTATACAGTACAACTGGATTTAGGACATCACAAAAATACTTTTGAATCACTCTCAATATATTTTGAAAACTCATCCAGTTCACAATTTACCACTGAAAGAAATGTCCAATCAATTGTGGATTACATAAATAGAATTTGAAAAAGTTATTTGATATATGAACTCACAAGTTCTGAAAAAAAATAAAATCACAATCGATTAGCCAGACTATACAATCGGATATTTTTACAAAGTCAGAATTGTGCCAGACTAAAAGCTGCAATTTACCTGTTTATCATTATTTTAAGTTGATAAGATTTATAAACGTTTTTAGAACGAAATTTCTGGATCCCAATCCTGAGAATAAATCTTTGACAAATTCCTGACTTTTTTGTCCCCTCAAATTTGAGATGCAATATGATGTGGTTTGAGTGTTATGCTTTTCAGCATCGCTTATAAATTACGAATTAGAGATATAGTTAAACTTAAAAGATAGGGGAAATTCAATAGATTGGTGAATATAATATCTTCTGCACCTTTTGCCCAATAAAATTCATTTTCCGCTCAATTTGAATTACTTGATAAAGCTCAGATAAAAATGAGAAAAGTTACATTTTAGCAAATTAAATATTGTGTTTATATTTTTTATTAAGATTAAAAAAAAAAGAAATGTGTTAATTTCATTGCCATATTGTAGTTTGTAAATGATGCTTTTAATTTAAAATTGACGGTGCATTGAATCCGGAATGAAACTTTTACACAACCATTCAGCAGAGGGAGACATTGCTTACATCTGGCTCATTTATTGATTAGCTCCAGTTTTTTACGGACGTTTACATAGCTATACAATGGAGCTAATTTAGGAATACGGAGATGGTTTATGGAGGGAGTTCTATTAATTAATGAAGTCAACCGACTGGGACATTTTCTGTCAGGAGGCATTCTGATTTTTTATCAGATAAAGGCCTATTCCTATTGCTCCCTATATGTGTTTTCTTTAACGGATTTGTTCAATGTGGTTGGCAAACAGTGTTTGAGTTCATCTGTGGCGAGCAGAATTTAAAGTCGTAAATTCAGTGTTTCGCTCAAGATCCATTTAAAAGGTATTGAACTAGGTGGTTCACGGACCTGACCTTCATAAATTGCAAAACCTGCCCGCAAAATCAAACGCAATGTTTTTCCCAGACGCTAGACAAGTTATAATTAATAACACTGTAAAGAGGAGTTTCCTTGTGACACTTGGCGATTAATGGCTGTTGAGAAAGCGGCCCGCACCAAAATGCAATCTACGAGTTCATTGAAGGTTGGATAAAGGGAAAGAGGTCGAAAACTATGAATTGAACGGCCACCCGGCAGGGTAACATAAGCTTTGCCTCTTCTCCCAAAGGTTAATTTTGCGTATTGCGGAAAGTGCTGCACAGTCCGTGCTCTCTTATGCATGGAAAACGATTAGGACTCGGGGAGCAGTTTGATTAGCGGTGGGTAAATGTCAGATCATTCAGTGGGTTGTTGTAAACAATGAAATCGCGATCCTCAACATATCTCCTGAAAGAAATAAAAACCTTTTTCATATAAACAAATGTTTGTAATGGTCCCTGGAAAACGGCCTTGGCTTCCATCAGGGAAGTCTTTATCTGGAAGCTCTTGATGTCAGATCTGTATCTCGGCTTTATTTAAAGCGGGAGAGTTTAGATCATTCCTGAGATGCCAGGGAGGTAAGGAAGAGGCCGACCGTTCCCCAGGCAAGCACACGTATGTATGAAACATCCCACAGAAAGATGACGGTCAATTCACACATGGCCACGTATTTCCACGTCCTCCTTGACCTGGGTCGAAAAGCAAAACACAGTGCAGATCAAAATGTCCAGAGTAGGAAAACATGTACGGTGAAAAAATGTCATGAGGGTTGACCTAGGATTGTCCAGATTGGTCGGTGAGAGAAACATTCACACCAAAAGGGGTTCAGCAGCGTTAGTAATCGAGTCCATTTCCACTTCACACTTCTCTTAAAAATTGGATTAATAAGCAAAAGCAACCTTTGTTTGGCCATAATTTCAACTTTATTCCTAACGTGCCAAAACTGTATTCTGATAAATTAATGTCTTGTGTAGCGCAAATTACATAGGTTGTCTTGCTTTATGTATTACTATTTTTTGGGCAGACATGTGACTTGATACCTCTACAATTGAATGTGTTGGCAGGTTTTATGTGTAGCATGTATTTTCATTATTGTGTGTTATATTTTCAGTTTTGATTGTTAGTAATTTTTAGTGTCCTTTGTCACTGTTAATTTATTTGGTCACAACGACCACTTGATAATTCACACTGTAAACTTATGACCGAAAAATCCAGAATATATGACAATCGAGATTATGAGATAAATGTGGAAAAACTGTGACATAGGTATAACTATGATGATATAAACGATGACAATAAATGCTAACCTTTTGTCATAATTTTTTTGGTCATAATTTTTTACTTAGTATGATATATGTCAATTTGAGCTTTTTTTCTACATAATGTTGAGGCTTGGATGTTCAGTTTCAATTTGTGTTTGATTCAATTTCAAATTTGATCGCTAATTTGACTTTGTGATGGAATAATTTGATTTAGTGATGCAATCAATTTTAAACTTGCTTAGCTCATAATTTAAGCTTTATTATTGAATAGGCTATAAAACTTTTACTCTCATACTTGTGACGTAGTATAATCACAAACTAGTAGTTTCATCTCATCATTTGGATATTAGTCTAATAATTGAAGTTGAGATCATAATTATGGCTTAGTGTTGTGCATATTTGGTTTCTTTCTCTCAGTACATACCTTTTCAACCTCTTTGGTCTCATAACTATCTTTTTGTAGGTCCTAATTATTACTTAATTTGACTATTATCTCATAATCCATATCTAATTGTTATCCCTAAATGAGGAATATTGGGCATGTCAGACATTGTGTTTATCTAATAATTTTGAACGTTGAACTGCAATTTAATGTAATTTTACCATTTAGCGAAGGATTAGGGCTTTTGTGAATAAATTTTGACTTTTTTGTCATACATTTTGACATTTTTTGTCAATAATTACAAAGTGACTGTCATCATTACTGGGTTTCACCAATAATAATGATGTTTATTTCCTCCTGTTGTGGAATTGATTTATTTATCCTGAACACTTGGTCTGAATGTTAGTCACTCAACTCACGAAGTCTTCATCCTCAGGCACGCAGGGGATCGGCGATCTGTACCGCACACCATTCCAGAGCTCGAAGACACACACGGTGAGAAGGTCAGACTGGGTCGGACACGAGATTTGTAAGCTTTACTGGGCCCTGGTTCAAAAACAAATCCCAACTGCTGGAGCTCGTACTGCTGAGTAAAGGCTAAGAGGTCGGACAGATACGACGGTGGTGGATGGGACAAGATGGACGTTGATTATTCCCATCCCTCACCCGAACTCAATGTCCCTGACAGTTCAGCCCGTCCCACATACCGTCTCCTTCGCGGAGTCCGCATTTGGATGTGCTGGGTTGGCAGTAGTGCTTGGTCGTTTCTGATCGGGTTACGGACAGTCTCAGAAGAGCCAGCGGGGAAGGATGAGGTCCAGGACCATCAGAAGTACCCAACGGGCATTTTATGGTGCTGTGGTGACACGATGGGCACATTACAGCACAAAAAACGGTAATGACTATAGAGAGGGTGACAACGATCATGGTGAAGAAGCAGGTACCTCCAATCAGTGGAATGACCAGAGCCGTAGAGGTAATGATTTCCGTTGATGAGTACCAGGAAAACTGTGAGGGGAAAGGCGGACGGATACTAAACACGTAAATCTTCTCCTCCACAGTCTGAATGGCAGTGAGAACACCAAGACCGTCAAAAACCATAGAATTGACAAGCAGGGATTATGGATGAGGGTGATGGGGTTAGAACAGATGCAGACCGGCGGAGAGAAGAATTAGGTGATGTGAGGTCCGGGTAATCTCTCCTGACAAGCAGTCATATTTCTTTTGTGGTTGGTAGGTTCCCACTTGGGCATTGACGATGCCCATATCCGCGCGTCTCCCTCACCAGTAGTCCCTCTCAGTCCGACAGCTCTACGATCTGCTCCCAGACGAACAAATCGTGGCTTTGGCGTAGGTCCAAGAGCCGCACCATTCAGCTTTGCAAGTTTTGTTTGTCCAATGTTAAGAAGGTGACATCAATGATCGGAGGAAGCCTGCTTGTAAGATGTCTTGGAGGAACCCCACCACTATTTCTGTGTGGACAGGTGGGGTTTTTTTGGTCATGGGGGTCACAGGCACACTCAACCAGTTCTGCACACTGTAGATGAAACGCACATGTCGTTTACAGAACCCGTTCAATAATTTGGGTTCGGTAAGATTTTTTAATGTTTTGAAAGAAGTCTCTAAAGCCGGGGGATACACGGTGTGATTTCAGCTACAAGTTTTCGTTAAAATACCAACTCTCACTTTACGAGTAAGTTGCTATGTGATTTAAAGCCAAAGCTCAGATTTTGGTTCTCACACTATACGGTTCTGATCTGTCCGAGCTACAACTTCAATCTAATACGAGCACGAAAGAAAACAAATGAGCCCCATGAGTTTGGAACGGAGTTTGAGGGTCAGTCGGGTCGTAGCTCCAATTTAAACTGTGTGGAACCTTCATGGAGGGGTCGACCACAATGTCTGCCCTGGACAGAAATTTAATCTGACCATCTGGTGTGCTGGTCCAGGTAGCGGCTAATCACCTCTCCTTACCCACAACACCCAACCCCCAACACACATGCACGTCAAAAGATCTATCACTCAAAACTTAAAATTTGGGTCAGAAGCAGAAAATCGGCTTCAAACTTGTATAACAATGCACAAGTGCCAAGCACAGCTTTATGCGCACAAGGCTGCAGTTTACGTATTTCTTATAGATTACGGACTGTAGCTCATAATTATAACTTATTATGTCATAATTTTTGAATTTGAATCTCATATTATTGGACTTAGTAAGTCAATCATTTTTGACAGTTTTCTCATTATTTCAACATGGTTGTTATCATAATTTGAATTTTTATTCGCATAGTTATGAGGTAGATCTCAAAGTAGGTGGTATGACAGAATTTTGTGTCGTTTTTAATCTCATCATTATAACTTGATCTCAATTATGGGATGGAAAAGTCATATTGTGGACGGGTTTAGCTCATAGTGTATGACTTTCCCCTATTGTCGCAAAAAAGTAATATCCTTTTTATTCTCATAGTTTGACTTAGTATGTTATAATTTTAACATGCATTTAATTCTCATAAAGGCAGAGGATCAGAATTAGGTATTTTACCAGATTGTTGGGTGGTGTTTCTTGCAGTAGTTTGGGGGGGGAAACAAAAAAAAAGGACATGTTATTTTATAATTTAATATTCTGGAATATGATTAAAGAAACTTTCCCTACATAGATTTAACGGCAAAGCTGAATTTTTAACAGCCATTACTCCAGCCGTTAGAAATCATGTTAATATGCTGAATTGATATGTGTAATGTATTAGTTTTTATTATTATGATCAGTACTTATGAATTATTTTTTTAATAAAAAGCAATGATCCCAAAAGATTATAGGGACAGAAGAAAAAATTCTAAGGTCTATAAAACACACAACATCACACACCACACACACACACACCACACACAACACACAACAACACCCACACCACACACAAACTTAACTGACTTTCATAACAGGATCTCAGAAAGTATGCCCTTTAAAGAAAGTGTTTTTCTCGTAAAAAAAATAGTAATGAAGTATAGGAAGGTGTCTTTGATGTATCCCTTGGGCTAGAAAAACTTTATTGAATGACGTCTAGGAGAGATTGTTACATGACCAATTGCATTAATTACTTCAAATATCTACAAGCTCTGTTCCATTTTTTTTTTGGCTCCCAGTATCTTATGATGCAAGAGCGACCTCGAATTTCTAATGTTTGTCGAGATCAAATATCCTCCTAAGATAAAGACAGCACCTGGTGTTTTTCTTCGGAAAATAGGACGAGTCATTTGGACATTTTATTAGGAATTAAAACAATGCGACCTTTTTTCTTAATCAACTACCGCAGTGCGTTACATCTTATTTCACGCCCACGTCTGTTTGATTTGCAAATATTAATGTGACCAGAAACACCAGAGCGCTGGATTCTACTGGCCTGCCAGATATTCAAGTCAGCCATTAAGAGCTTGACTGCCCCTCTTTCTTCAATAATCTTAACAGGGATCACCTGTGGTTAGTTTTAATCATAAGCCTTTATGTCCAAATAGGCCAGGACAACCTTGACCCAAAAAAAAAATTTCCTGGCATTTATGTTCATGTTGGCAAACAACCTTTTAGAAATAGACAATCAGATACTTAACTTATTGGATAAGGACAACTTATCTAGGCACCCAAATTCATCTCTGACGGGACTCTTAATGACGACGTTCACATATCAAATTCAGATGGATCCAGCGCAGTTTATAATCTATTCCATGCCGGCAGAGGTCCAAAATAGTTCAACCATTTTCATATATAGAGTACTTATAAATGGCCAAATTACAAGTATATATTAAATGTTGTATACAATAGTGTATATGAATATATGAACAAAACCCTCTTATAAAAAACCTTTAGATCTAGTTTAGAATAACACATATAAGTTGGTGTATGTAGGCACTGCTGAAGTTATCCTTGAGGTTTAATGGAAAATTGTTATAAATATATTCGGTAACATCAATTATTGCATTCGTTTCGCTGTATGGTTATCTGAATGGTTCATGAAACTATAATCAGTTGAGCTTTTGACGGTCAAGATTCATTTTTAATCAATGAAATTAAATAATAAAGACTGTTACCTGTTTCAGCCAAACGTTTGTTTGTCATCATTGATTTTTTCTCATCCTGTTAGAATATAAGAGAGGAGTAAAGTAACGCATCAAAAAAGATATAAATTTGTCTGGTCAACCAAGTTGAATAAATCCCATTCGATTTATATAAAGGAGGGAATTCAAGCAGAAGCCACACCCACACTTTGGCCAAAATCAGAACTTTGAGGGCCAAAAAATGAAGGCATTCAAGATGATTTTATTGCACTGATGCTGTTTAAATTTAAATTTGTTTTCCCACTCAGTATAACCCATGCAGACTCTTTTCTGTATTGTGTTTTCAAGGAGAGCATCAAAATCATTTCAAAATATCAATTACTACATCAATAATCTGGGCAATCGAGAGGCCAAACCAAAATTTTACGATAAACAACATCGCTGAGGTTCCGCACAGGTCTGGACACTTATTTGTAAACGATCGATACGTGAAGAGTTTTTTTTTAAAGAGTTTGTCCTTCGCATATGCATGCTTCAACCGTCTGATAATGGCTGCAAGAGATATTCAAAGACAAATAGAGAGTTTCTGACAGGGTCTTGGATCATGCTGCTTTATAGTTAGCTCCATGCCATTGGCAACGTTCAAGGGACATTTAAGATACTAAATTATACACATTTTCTACAGTTTGATATGTCTACTTTAGTATAAATGCTAAACATTAAACAATATAATGCAAGCTCGTCTCAGTCTGTAGAGTCCCGGAGTTGGTCTGTCTAATTTCTGTAATTCTTTATAACTTGGTCAGATTTCCATTGGTTGTTTTCATAGCTCTGAATATTTTCTTTCACGTTCCATGTTCTCTAACTAGCTATTTTAGATCTGTCCCTCTAATTTGAGGGGTGGGGATGATGTCACGATATAACGTTACAGGCAAAGATCGTCTTGGAATAATAAATAATAATAAGAAATAATAATAAGACTAATATATAACATTTAACTAATAGGGTTTTATTATTGAACATTTAGTTTTTATAAGGACGAGTTGTTTCCGCATGGAATAAATAATAATAATAATAGTAATAATCTAATTCCTTGCAACTGAGGGATATATTAGACCTACGCACAATTGCAAGGTAAAACAATTGAAAAGAAAATCCAGATTGTGAGATAAAACGTTGAATTGAGCTTTGTTATTGCCCCAAGTCATGACATACAATATAATAAGTCAGAATTGGTGACTCAGAACAAGGAAGAAGAAAAGTCAGAATATCGTTTTATATCATGTTAATTCTGATTTTAGAAAGTTCGAAAGCAAGAAAAGAAAAAAAAAAAGTCATAACGGGTGTGAGATGGAAGGTTTGTTTCTTGCGACAGGAGGAACAAAGGTCTTTGTCTTTTATGTGTTGTGGTTATGTTACTTCGCATTACCTTCCCTAGTTTTTCTTTTAGGTTTAGATGAAACAAAAATTGCAGTATGGCGTTGACTTTGATTTTTTTTGGAAGGATATATCGGTGTCCACAAAAATTTGGGTATTTGAACTTAGATTCAGGGTTTTTCTGAATTTTTGTATCGGTTTTACCAGGGAGTTACGTTGTCAGCTGGTGACTCTGGTAATTGTTAATTCATAGTCAATGAACTGCTTACAAAGGCGTCTGATAAATGTTTTTGGAAATGTACTGAAGAAGGATGCAAGCACACTGAACCAGGGGCGGGCACAGGTCTGAGGGTCACTCACCCTAACTAGTTATAGCTGGGTAAAAATAAGCAGACTGGGGCCAAAAAGCACAGCTGCCTCCTCACTGGTAATGACCTATTTCGTTCCTCAATCATCTGCAGTCAGACTCTAATTAATGCAAGTTAGTCCAGTGATTGTGTTGGATGGTTTGTCTTAGATATAGCGTTGAAATTCAGATTAGAAAGCTGGAGTGGGTGGATTCCACACGGAACAGCCAACCCAATAAACCGCCAAAACACACGAGTGAGTGTTTGGGTGAGGTCAAAAAACTTTTTTCAGTTTGAATTACAAAAATGTATATTCATTCCCAGACTGTCCTATTTGATTTAATAATGTTCAGCAGAGCTTTAATGCAATGCTAGTGCGTCCGAGACTTTTAGATCCCACTAGAATGTATAATCTGGACTCAATTTCAACATTAAAATATGAGATCTATAGGACTTTTGTGCAAAAACTCATGGTTAATGTGTTATTATATTGCACATTCAAAATATCTGATCCACTGATATATGAAGATAAAAAGACATTAATACTCAATAACCTCATCTAAAACTTTTTTGATTCTTTTTTTCATGACACTGTAAGTGGTTCATACACAAATACGAATGTGATTTGAAACCGAATGAACTGAATAATTCGATTTTCTATAATTTCCATAAAATCTAATTTCACTAATAAGACGAACTGTGCACTTACCAGGTTTACGGTGTCGCACAAAAATGAAGAGACAGGACACGATGCTTCAAAATAATGGTTTAAATGATTTTGCTCCATATCTGTATGCAGAAGTCTAGAAGCGCGTGAACTGGCCTGTCAATGATTGTTGCAGTGCTTGTTCCAGTGCTGCCTTGGCTCTGTGAGACGCACTGAGAGCCAATGATGATGCTTCCGTGGCGTCTCCATCGAGGACCAGTGGGAGGGGTTACATCGTGAAATAAGTCTTCAAGTTTGGTACTTAAAAAGACCAAATTATCAAAAATTCTTAATTATTAACTTTTATTAAATATAAATACATACTATTTACATTGTAACCCAATTTGTTTGTAGGATTAAGCCAATTCCAGCCGAAAAGCACGTTACTTGCTTGAGTGACGTTCGCGAGCAACGAATAATAGGCTACATTATAATCGATTAATCAAATATCGCAAAATAAATCGGTACAATTATTTAATGATGTTGTTAAATAATTTGTATGGCATTACATATAACTGTTTTTTTTTATTATATGTCATTATTTATATTATTATACAATATTATTATGATGTTTACGATTTTAAAAAACATGACTGGTTTTTGTGCAATGCAATAGTTATGAAATTTTTTTTTTGTCAGTGAAAGGATTTCTTTAACTACTGCAAAATAAAAACGGTCCACTGATTTATATTATATCGATATTTATATATACTATATATATATATAAGAGAGAGAGAGAGAGCTGAGAAGAGAGATGGAGAGAGAGAGAGAGAAGCTTTTTATGATCTTGATTTTATGCTATATATCTAGATATTTTATATATACAATTGTATTTATAAAATCTAAATATATATACATATGAAGAAACGTGAAATAGTGAATATATATACATACATCTATAAGAGTATATACATCTAGTAATATATATTATACTATATATATCTAATATATCGCACATATAATATAATATAATATATCTACTTATATATATATATACAACATATTAATATATAAATATCCCTACATAGAATAATATAGTATATCTATATAGATATATCTAGAATATATATCTAATAATATATGGTGTGTCGTGTGTGTGTGTGTGTGTGTGCGTATGGCGCGTATCAAAGACGCCAACTGATCAATCGAGCCAGCTTACCTTTGCCTTCCTTGTCAGCCAATCAAGGTACGAGTATTTTGACGCGAACGTGATGACAACGCGATTAATATTCATTCGCTGGTACTCTGCACGGCCGGGGGTGGGTTTCTATAACTGTACTGTAGCGGTGTAGCTAGTTTGTCATGTTTACAGTTGGTAACTATAACTTCGGTAAGCTTTAGTACAGCGATCCTCCTTGCGTCCAGACATCATTCAGGAAATCTGCAACATCAGGTAAACATTAAAACATCACTGAAATCAACTTTATGACAAACTCTGTATGTTTTTGTCCTGGTAGATAGCCACAATTATGAGTTATGTAAACGTTAACATTTCTGCCCTGTGGTTTTCTTTTGACCAGAGCCCTTATTAGTTTTGAATAAACTACATTAAACTAGTTTTCCAATAGAAGGCAGTGTTGTTTAGTTTGGTGGTGTGGGTTGTGACACCCATCTACCCAGACTTTCAGGAGTTTTGAAGAACTGCTGGTAGTTCAAGTTAAGTGACTTTTATTGGTTGTTTTTGTTTCTTGAATAAATATTTTATATTAAAATACTAAATATGCTTATACCTGTATTCACTATTGTGTGCGTGTTTAAAATGTTTATAATATAAAATATAATCCATTATATATATTATATGTATATCCTATACTCTCTCATATCTCTATATATATATCTATTAATACAATATCACTATATTAACCAGTATAACAAATAAATTATACTCAAATTAGCCTATCTTTTAAAGCAGAAAAAATTAAATAAAATTATATATATATAGATATATATCTATATATATAATATTTTTGTATTTTTAACTTTTTTCTATATATTATTAATACTATTTTGTACAAAATATTTTTATACTACATTTAATATTATATTGTATTATATATATATATATATATATATATATATATGTATGTATGTGTGTATGTGTGTGTGTGTGTGTGTGTTTGTGTGTGTATTTTATATATATATATATATATATATTTTTTTTCCTGTTAAAATACCAGTTTAAGTGTATGTGTTTTGCTCTAGGGGCTTCATAAAGAATGTGATTGAAAGACTTGGCAGTGAGAATGCACTGTACCGCTTTGGAGAAAGGAAAGTCACTCTACCTCAGGTCATTTTCATTCATTCATAAAATGTATTCATGCATATGACATTGACAGTTTTGCATGCAAGTCTGCTTTAGTGCAACAAAAAATATTTGCTTATGTATCACTGTTTCAATATGTCAGATGATTCCTGCTTTTGAAGCTGAGTGTCAGAAGGTAGCCGCTTCTAATCAGGAACTGTCTCTCCTGCACAGTTCTCAGCTCAGAAGCTTTTCAGTGACGTTGGGCAGGTGAGTTCAATAAGCCGGTTCTTGATGCTGCAGCCGTCCTCCTCCGTCGTCATGGTATGTTGCTTTCGTGCATTGCGACTCTGAGTGGTTTTAAATAAACCTTTTTCTCAAAGGAATTGTTGATTTTTAGCTCTTTAAAAAGAAATAGTTCACAACAAAATGAAAATTAGCTGATACTTTCCTCCCTCACCCGTCCAACCGCTATATGAGTTTGTTTTCTTCATCAGAACAGATTTGGAGAAATGTAGCATTGGCAATCAGTGTCTTCAGCAATGGATGCTTCCAGAGTTAATGGGCAGGCCATCAGAATGAGAGTCCAACCAACTTGATAAAAAACATCACGATAATCCACAAGTAATCCGCAGTCCCACCACTCTGAAGTCCATCAAGTTGTACTTCTGTGAAGTGAAAAAGCTGTGAGTCCATAGCTCCGTAAATTATGCTGAGTTTCTAGTAAAAAAGTCCATCCACTATTGTCCTCTCACATCAAAAATCCACCCAATGTATTTATTTAAGAACTGTTTTGGACAGTTTTTCACTTGTAAACCATGCTTGGATTCAAGTGCATATTTCTCTCTCCTGATTCAGACAAGATTATTATAATTTTTTTTTATTTTTTTAGTATTATGGAGAGTAGACTAATATTTCAGCCGTAGAGGCTTACATGGCTTGACACGCTTGGTTTCATCGTTAGGAGGGATGGGATTTGTTCTTATAACTACTCACTTTTGCTTCATAAAGTCATTATTGATGACTCTGTGTGGATTACTGTGGATTATTAAGATGTTTTTATCAGCTGTTTGGACTCCATCTGATGCAACTCTCTCGGAGGTCTGAGGGTGTCTAAATTCTCAGCAATTAACATTTTTGGGTGACCTTTTTTCCTTTAAGGATTGCTCCGTGTCCCTGGCCAATATCTTGGGTGGATACACGAGCAGCGAGACTGCGTCGGCTAGGATTCTGTCCCGTATTGGAGAACCGTTTCGACCCTGTTTGTGCGATCAATTGCTACGCTGGTGTCCAGAATCCCAGAGCCAGATATCTTTACCAATGATGCCCGCGAGAAACTCGCGGTAAAACCTCAAGAAGTATGCCGTAAATCATTTCAGACTCAGCGATTGGAATTGACAGCGATTCAAAAGCTGCTAGTTCAGGAGTCACCTCTGCTCAATCATTATTCTGATTAAGGCGTCTGGCTGGATGTGGATGAGAAAGTGATCCAAGGCAGCTGAAGGTTTTGGGAATGACGCTGTTCAAGTCAAGGGACATCACTGAGGCCTTAAGGAATCCAGAAGCTTACCGGAATAGCCGGTGAGGATTTCTGACCTTTTTTCACCACACTACAATAAAGTCTAAATCTAAAAATACGGGTTAAAAATGGTACAGAGCTTTTGGAAGATTTTACAGTGAAAAAAAACATAATTTGACTTCCCTGTGTGAGATTTGTACATTACTAATGGTTTTAACTGTTAACAGTTCACCAGTGATCTCCAGCCACCCTCAGCTTGCGGCTGTACTCACAAGCCCTTCCTGAAAAATGTCCCTCAAGTGGATATGTTGAATATTAAGGTACTTTATAATGCTTAGCTCTGTTTTACGTGTGGCCAAAGTTCACTGGCAGCGTAGTATTGATAGAAAGGTCATTAAATGAGTGTTCCTCTGGTTTTCAAGCCGGGCGTGAGGATCCACTATGTGGACATGGGAGCACGGACCCCAGCCTGTTCTCCCTGTGCCATGGCTTCCCCGGAGAATTGGTTTTCCTGGAGGTATCAGGTGAGGAACGTCAGCTCGTTCAGCAGGGTGCAACTGAAAAACAAGCCTTTGAATGTAGTAGATTATTGTGAGCAGGTGGGGTGGCCCGGTGGCTAGGAGCCACTGCCCCCTTTGCCCTCATCGGCTGAGGGTGCCCCTTTCACCGACCCCCCCCCCCACCCCCCCCACACACCCCAGCTCAAAGCGGTCTGGTACGCCCGCTAAGATCCACTGATTCCACTAATCCACGCTCTGCCACATCACTCCTCACATCTATGTGCCCCCATCTGGAGATTGGAGACCACAGTCCCCGAAGCTTGTTGTATTACCAGGTAGATGCATTAGTCAGTGGTTGATCCACTGAATTAGAATTTAGTTGGTAGGCTTCAAGTAGTTTTTAATTCTTTTGTTATAATGAATAATAGGCTCCTATAAAAGCCCTAACAACTTGTACAAAATATCTACTGGTTCCGATTAGAATATAGAATGTCTAATCAAATTATTGTACCTGATCAGATCTACAATATAGGTATTAAAACACCATATTTGCTGTTGTTGGGCAACACTTCTTTTGTAGACAAAAAAAATAAAACAATAGATAAAAAATGCCTTGATAAAAAAGAAGACAGAAGAGTGAATGAGCTTAAGTGACGCTGCTAAAGACAGTTCAACATCGCAAACATGAATCTCAAAAAGCTCCATCAGGTAAATCAGCATATCGAATATTTAGCAAGCAGTTTGTCACACTTTGAATTCTTGTAATTAAGTTATTTCCCATTATGATGTATTCTGTCTTAATACCAATAATCTGTAACACATCATATATTTTAATTAAAACCGGATTTCAATAGTAGGGGCCCATAAATAGTTAAAAAAAAGTATAAATGTTCTTAGATTAGTTGTTTATTAGTATATAATATAGATGTATGCTGTGAAAATAAAATCGAATCCTATCCTATGTCTTATCCAAAGTAAAGTATTCTCCTCCTATCAGTTTAAAATGATCAGAATGTTATCGATGACAGTGGGATCTAAAACAGTAGCTTCTTAAAACAAAGTGTAAGAATACCCCCATCTGGGTGTAAAATGACCAGCTGGACTGAATCTGATTCACAAACTATGTGAAATTACTGCAACAATATACCAGCAAAAACTAATGTACTACTTCCTTTTTACAAACCGTCATACTTCTTTTCTTAAACGTTAACTTTTAACAACATAAAACCAACCAATAACGTTGAAATTTCACATTTAATTGTTTGCATTTCTGAAACAATATAAGTTGAACACTCAAAGTTGTAGCCTTCCCTAACAACAGAGACTAAACAAAGAGTGTGCTGGCCATTAGTGACTACATGTATATGAAAGATATAATCTGATTATAATGTGATGAAAAGGCATTTTTCTGGTTCTTATCAATAGAGAAGGATTTGGTGTCCACTGTCTCCTATCAAATGAACTCCAAATACATTTGTATAATAATAAACTAAACCAGTACTATCACATTAAAATACCATTTATCATTCAGAAATGTACTTAACTAGACAGTGCCCTTATGGTGTGGTAGTTAAAATACTGACACAATTACCCCACAGCATTTGTCTCACTTTGCCCCATAGCTGGCCATTTTGAAAAAAAAAAATAGCTACTGTAGCTTACCCCAGTTCATGGCTAAATATTTAGCTAAATGATTTGCATCTTAGTTTTATATGTTGCTACACATATAAATACATTTGCTTTGGATGTAACAACAAATTTACACATCTGTTATGCCTAAATTTTTACTTTGACCAATAAAAAAAAACAGTTTTTTAAAGAGTAAAAATGGGTGCCTTCCCACTCCGCCCTTGTCTTTCTCCTTATTTATGACAGTCTTGGCAGAAATGAGGTGTGTTTCCAAAATACATGGTCACATGACAGGTAAAAAATGCACGCAGTTACTTAAGGTACAGGGAGTGGAGTCAACTGTACTCACCACCCACTTCCGTGCATTACAGATAAAGGCAGAAGCAGGCTCAAGAGGAGGCAAGGAGAGCCCACTCTTGTCAAAGAAACATCTCCAATAAAGTCTAAAATTATTACGATGGTAACATCTTCTCTTTTTAATTGTATGTGTTGAACAACCGGATCATTTGTGGTAACAAGCATCCACCCTCCTTGTTGCTTACTTTTTTTGGTTTGGGCCACTGCCCCGTCCAAGTGTCTGTGCACGGCCCTGATGTGTATCTTGTCAAAGCTTTGTGGTTAAGATCAGGGCTGTAACCCATGGGATTGAACATCCAAAGCAGTGATTCTGAGTTTTGACTATTTATAACTTTGAATATGGCTCCAGATCGGTAATAAAATAGGTTGCTTTGGATCAAAAAGAAGAATTGACGGCGTCACCACTGTGGTGATGCAAGTTTATATATATACTCTTACTTACTTGGCATAAATACAGAAAAATACTGTTAACTAACAGAGAGGGAGTGATGGATAATTTCACATCTTTTTCTCTTCTGACCATCATAATCAATCTCTCTATATTTCTTCCTCTTTTGGCAAGTCATAGAAACATTAACATTAAGCATTGAGCAAATGGGAGCGCAAAAAATTATTTGTTGTAGTTTCCATTTACCACAATTGATGTACCCAACTATATACAACTTGTGCGTCTGAGAATCCTGGAAATGTGAAAAGATTCGATAGTGTAATGCAAGAGTTTGTTATTAACCATTTTTTAAATCACTTTCTGAGGCACTTCAGTGCTCATTACTATTATATCTCATACTTGGGATTAGAGGTTTGAATTGTTTTTTGTTTCTCTTCAGATTCCGGCTTTGGCTGATGCTGGATTTAGGGTTCTGGCTCTTGACATGAAAGGCTACGGTGACTCCACTGCTCCAGCAGGTCAGTTAATATTAAATACATTATATACATGCTTTGTCTTTTACTTCTGTTTTTTTTTTTTTAACATTACATTTACATTTACATGTTTTTATCCAAAGCAATTAACTAAAGAGGAACAAAAGCAAAGAGGAACAAAAGCACTTCATCAAGGAGCCAACAATATACTGTACATATTATACAATGCAAGGTTTGTTTGACAACTAGATTAGGAAGCTAGCTAGAGAAGAGGAGAATTAGAAGATCATTTTTTGTGATTGTGGAAGTGCATTGGTTTAAGAGTCTGGGGTGGTTAAGTGCTTGCAAAATAGGTCTTCAGCTGCTTCTTGAAAGGTCCGGTGGATGTTGGGTGACAGCTTGTTCCACCAGAGGTTTTGGCGAGTGGCTTTTTGCATTGTTGTGAAAATGCAAGAAGGCATACGCAGCTTATAATGTGATCTTGGTGTGAATGCATTTTGTCTCCAATGAAGATTCACACCAGCTATTTTTTACTCTATCTATGCATACTATAGATCTTATTCTGAACAATTCATCTGTGCATATGTTTCATTTTTTAAAAATGCTTTGGCCTCATATTGTTTCATCAGAATTTCATAACTGAATCTTCCAGTGAAAATGTCAGACTTCTCTCTTCTCCAAATTATGTAGTCTTAAAACTCGCCCCTGCAAGCTTGCATATTAAAATCTTATTATACTGTGATATACATCACAGTATGGCAGAAACGATCTGTCTACTTCCGTTTTGACACTACTTTCAACACTGCATTTGTTAAATATAGAGTGAAAAAAAAGAGGTAAAAATGGCCTTAACCTTAGCAATAAAGCCTAAAAAGGGGTTTTCTGATCTGTAAATTATACTAAAGTCAATGCATAAGTGAGAGATCCTTAAAACTGCTGCCGAGAGTTTGTTTTAAACGTGTGCATGCGCTATTTGCTCAAATGTCATGCTTTAGCTTTAAAAGCAGCATGTATTTCCAGGTAACTGAAATAAATTCCCAAAGCAATTCTAGCTCTCCAGTTCCTCTATGATCGCTGCAGCATCATGCTGAGAATGAAAATGAGAAGCACTGCTCTTTAGCATGTGCGTCAGGTCACTTCTGTGATGGGATTTGAAGTTTACATAAAGAACTGTGTGTGGAGTGACAGTGCATGTTTTTAACAATAAGGTACGAGAGGCTGTGTTGTTTTTTGTATATGTTTTCAATATAGCATGTTCTCAAGGCCTTATTGCTTTTACAAAATGGTTACAATGCAATGCAAACATTACGGACATTTTTCATCAAGTTTTAATGAAACTTTAATCAGCAGAAAAAACGCCACAAAGACATGATTGCTGTCTTCCACTGAGCCACATTAAACCCGTTTTTAATCAATTCCCAAATGATTTTAACATATATGAATGATTCTGAAGATATTATTTTAAGCCTAATCTTGATTTCAAGTTTGGAATTGAAATCAAGACCAGTAAAAGAAGAAAATGCAAACATGAGGCCAGATGATTTCTGCTACATCATGCTTTACTGCATCCAAACAGCGATAGAAAATTATAGATTTTGAAGTTATTAAAAATAATATAATCAAAATTGAGTATTTGAAGTCAAATTATAATATAAATACTTCATTTTCAAACAGATTTGACTTGTTATTTTGATATGTGCATTAAAGCTGATACATATACTGTATATAATTTGAAATATCTTGTTGTTATTATTGCTATATGAAAGGTACAGTACATTGAATAAGCTCTGTTTCATTCCCATCTGTTTATGCAGACATTGAGGAGTATTCTCAAGAACAGATCATGCTGGTAAATAAGAGTAATCCTTGTAAATTTAAAAAGCAAAAACTGATGTTTTGTTGCACAGAATTGATCATTTTGTTTCTTTCCCTTGGCTTTTTAGGATCTGGTGACATTTTTGAATAAATGGTATGTACAGTTTTTACTTTAACACATGCATATAATTACAGGATTACTGAGGAAGGCTGATGTATGATATTATATAATATTGAAAAACAAGATAAAGGGCTGATAGTTTAACTTCTGTTGGGTTGGGACTTGGACTTAACTGGTTTTGTTTACAAAATACTGGACACTGCTGATTTCCATGATGTTACCTTAGATTTTTTTTTGCGCATATGCAGTGCTTCCTCCATTGAAAAAAACAAAGTACTAAAAAAATATACTAGCAGTTGTATTAATCAGGTTAAGTCTGTCTGAATGTTATAGAGCCTGTGTCGTTCCATTATCAGACCACTGATCCTCTCTTTGCTCTTTTGCACGTCTCAAAATAGGACTTTTTGTTTAACTGACAGTATGTGCAGAAGCTAAATGCAATAGAAAAAATTGGGGAAGCAGTTCCCCCTTTTCAAAGCCATTTCCTTATGAATAACAGTGCTCTGCTGCTTTTTCAGAACTTTTTTCAGGCTATCAGTGACATGTGCAATCATTTGGCAAGTTGTTTTAGTATGATAGAAAAGTTTTTCTCGGTTGTGATTCTCATAGACTAACTTCTGCTTGTGTTAAAACACAATTGTTAAGGTGTCCTCAGAGCATCCACACAGCCATGTTTGGCAACAGAACTGAGAGCTGGAGACCTCAAGCGGTTGAGGACCTGTTTTTTACAAAAGTCTGTTCAACCATATTTGGTTAGTCCACACCGCGGTTAGACCAGCAGATTCTGCAATGCAGATACCACATGATGTTGCATTTGTTAGATCTAATAACACAAGGTGGTTGCAAACTGTTAAGGTGCATTGTACCAGATAATGCTTTGTTTTGACAGTCTGACCATAATAGAATGAACTGCTTTTTGCTCATTGATATTAATATTACGTGTGTCTCTTTCGGTGTGTTACTTTGTAAATGGCATGCAGTGAGATTTCATCCCTGTACCATGTAAGTACTTCATCGAAGTGCTTTGGTCCCATTTTGTCTTGAGGTGGTGTGTCATGGGACTTTCAAAATATGATGCTTTAATGACTTTCTGTTACTGTAAACTATGAAACGTTATTGCTATGTGTTAGTTTAACTATTCCATTACGAGTATTTTTCATTAGCAGGTCACTTTGTGTCTTTTATTTTCCAGCTTTGTCCATCTGCTCAAATTGTTTTGTTATTGGCAAGAAATGAAATTGTTCGTTGTCTATTCCCCGTTTGCTTTCGTTTTTGCTCTTCTTTTTGGTCGTGTGGGACCTTACAGCTTGGCTATGGACAAACTCGTTAGAAACACGTTTTGTCAGGATTGAGAAAGAAACATGTGTAACCATGAATGCTCACGTTGACACTACACTTCTGGTAAGTGCACCTCTATATTATTTGAATGGCCCCATTCCTACCTATATACACTATACCTTTGTCTGTACTCATAAATGGGCCCTTACTGACGTACTCAGAATTCTGACCTCTGTTCTTGGTTGCACTTTTTGTTCTAGCAATTCATATGTATTTCTATTTTTCATAGGTTTATCTATTTTATACTGAAAATGGTACTCATACATCTGTAACGTAACAGTAGAATTAAGTATTAAGTCCTGGAGGTTATGGTTTTTTAAATGCTTCACTAAGAATAAAACTCTTACAATATTTTGACTAAAATAAAAAGTCTGATGAATTAGTTGACACACCGTGGAACAAACAAATTAAAGAACTGTGTTACGTTGTTTAAAATGTTTAAAATTAGTAGCTGGAAATAATTAAATCAAAAACTGTAATCTAACATTAAGTCGCTTTCATACTTATCACTCATAACATCTAATAAGAGAAATTAAGAGCTTGATTGAACAATAAATCATGATATAAAAAATGCTTACAATTACAATAAAAATAATTAGCCTATCATAGGTGTTCCTTTTTAAATTATAGATTTCTCCTGACTTGGAATTTTTCACGGCAGTTGTAGTTTTTCGACCCCTTTGGTTTGTATTATTGCCTTCCAGCATTTTGAATTGGGCGGAAAAAATATGAAAATAGAGGCTTAAACTCATTATGAAAGTACATGCATGGTTACAACCTGTAAAAAAACAAATAATCCTAATATAGTATATATTTATTTTCTGAAGTTTCTTTTTTTCTTGTGATGTTTGGACTGAATTATGATTTTCCCATGATCCCATGATCAGTTTCCTTTTGTGAGAAATTGCACACCAAGAATTGAATTTTCATCATTAATTGCATACGATTGGTTTGATGAGATTTGGGTCTTTCTTGCTGTGCTCCGCAGGGCATTTCCTTCGAGGTCATCTGGATTGTGTCGTGACTTGGTTGGCGGTATTCCCTTGGTGTGGAACATGGCACAGTTTCATTCTGAGCGCGTGAGGTTTGCATTTCATTGAGAATCATTAACAAGACTGCTTCAGGAGTGTCATGGAGTGTTGGAATGTCATCATTATATTTGTTTTGATTGCACAGTGCAAACAGAAAACTACATCAACGTTTTGTTTTGACATTTTTCTTCCCATGCTAACTGCAATTGTTGGTAATTTACAAGCTCAATATCGTGTTCGCATAAGGGTAAGATGGGTCCCGTGCCTTCTCACAGCCCACCCTTTTTTTTTCCTGTGGATCCAAATACCCCAAAAATTTTCCCCCCCCCCCAAAAAATTTAGAGAGACCTCAATGCCCGACCGATCTACTTTGGCTTACCATATCCTCCTTTCGAGGAAGCCTGTGAGTGGTTTATCAATAATCGAAATTAATTTCATTCATATATGGGTTAACATTCACAGTATATATAACATATATAGACACCTTTGATATCATAATTAATATTATGTATTATCTATATTATAATTGATTCGATGTTTGTATCATATATTGAGAATTTGGTTTTGATGTTGAATTCCTAATATCTAAAATGTTAACTACATAGATAAATAACTCTGGACTTTTCATAATCTGTTATAAATTTTTTATTATAAACCTAGACTAATTGCTAATAATTGACTCATAAGTTTGGTATTTAATATGTTTCTTATTGATTATAATATTTACAATATAGTTATTAGTTAACATGACTTACCAATGTAACGCTAAGCGCTATAAGTGATAAATTTCATGGTATTTAACTACAAGAGTTATTTTATTTTACATCACCATAACAATTATAATGATTGATAGTATAAGAATCTAATAACACCAAATCTCGATATATTTATTATATATATATATATTATATATCTTTTCACATGTATTATATGAAAATACAAAATTGGTAATATTATTTTAATAAGTACCTAAGCGGAACCTGAAACATAACAAAAACAGTTTGTGTTTTTAATTTGCTAGTATGTGCTTTACACTTTTAGTTTATTTGTGCTATGTTTGTCTGTTATTTTCAGGGTGTCGCAGAGGCCTGAACTGGAGAAAAAACCTTGAGCGCACCGCACACGGATGTTCAAATGGCAGTACTGGAAACTGGTAAAGTTTCCTGATTATCAATGTACATTTTTATCTTGACCCTTGTCCTGCCAGGGCTTAGAATTATAAAAACACACACCATTAAAGTGGTTTTTGGGTAGACACGAATTTAACACTATATTCCATGTTCTCCTGAGCATTAATGATAGCTTTTTCTATAGAAAATATATTTTTTTTAAATGGTGTTAAATGCATTCTTTAAAGAGAGGTTAGTGTTCACTTGTAGTAGTATATTGATGAAGTTTTTAATAGGATGGGACCCCAAGATTTCCCCCTCAAGTTCATAATCAATGCATGTATTTTAAAAAGCATTTCAGTAAAGTCGTTATAATTCATGTTGCACAAACCAGCAAGAGCACCTTGACTGAGGCGACGATCCTTTGTGCACTTCATCTGAAGTGAACAGTTTTTCTGTTAGATATTTACATTGCTTATTGCCGGCATTCAGAAAGCCAGCGCTGAATGGAGATCTAAGAGGCGAGGTGTGTGCGGTTGGTGCTAATGACCCGGCATCATAATGGAGGCCACTTAAAGGGCTCCCATCCGGGACTCTGAATTCCTGGACTAATGAATCACACAAATGGCAGGCCGGCCATCGTTCAGGCTCAGGTGGCCACACGCTGCATCTTAATGAGTGTTGGTGGATCTCTAGACATAAGCCCCCTTCTGCTGCAGCAACCACGTCCCCACCGATTAAAACCAGGAAATCACCACGGAGGAGGACCACAAGCCACTAATTATTGCATTCACACCGACACGTATCAATGCCATTCATCCAACGAAGAACCACATTTATTTTATACAACAGTCATGTTGAAGGAAACCTGTGATTTAATCTTTCATTGTTTAATTTAAATGGGAACATCAAGTATTTTTTTTGATAACTATATTTCGTCTCTTTTGATGTTTCTAGGGTGTTGTTATGGATGTATGTTTGATTAGTCACTGTGATATTCTAGTTGAGTCTATTATTATATCTAATTCTGGGATTTTTATATGATCCACTTGGTGAAACACTGTAAGTCTGATCGCTCCGAGAAAAGTAATGGCACAGATTTCCTCAACCAGCTGCACATTTTTGATGTGTAATTCACAACCTTACTACAAAGCAGCACTTATTATACAAATGAAAGGACAGGTAGTCTCTTATTACAACCCCCCAGGAGGACTGTATGAAAAAATCTGGCCTGAGCTATTTTTAATGATCAGCCACTATCTTAGAGAAACACCATGAAAATCACATAGTAATGTGATAAAACAGCACTCAGAATACATTAGCAGCTGCATTTAGTTTTGGTAATTGGAAATGAAACACGCAGAAATATTAGTTGAAAAACATTAACCTTAATTTTTTTTCATTATGATCGACTAAAAGATCCACCACTGACCCCTCAAACCTGATGAACCGGACTTACAAAATGTTAGGAACTAGCACTAAAAACCACAACTATCAAAACAATCATCAACAATGCTACAATAAAATTACTAAAACGGTCAAAATTTAAAATAAATAACCTCAAAATATAAAAATAAGCTATAAAATTATTAATTAATATGAAACCTTTTAAAAATTATAGTAGTGTTATTAATATTTTGAATTCAGCGAGTTTTCTTTTTAGGATTTTTTCAGTTAGACTAATACTGAAATAAAAATTAATTAAAGATAAAGAAATATTACAAATATATAAAATTACTGAACTTAAACAAACATTTAAGAAAAACTGAAACATAAAAATAATTCAAAAATATTAAATAATATTAATAAAATACTCCACCACAAAAATTATAGATCAAAGATTTCAATTTTATATTTTTAGTTTTATTTTTATTTTATATTTATTTTATTTTTGATGCTCCCGCTAGTCACCTTTAGGCAAAAATAATTTTCTCATTTTGTGTTTTTGTTTAAGTTAGAACTACCTACATAACTAAACTTTAAACCACACCACCCCAACAAAAATTAAAGATAAAAAATAGTAAAAAAAAAAAACATAAAAATCGACAAAATAAAATTTTAAAACTAAACAATTCAAATTGAAAATTAACTAAACAAAAATATACAAATAAAAGCTCACTCAAAATATTAATAAATACTTATAATAGTATGGAAATAATACTAAAATAAATACTGGCAACCCACCCTAAAACATCTTATTTCTTATTACCCTATCTGCCAGACACATCATTTCCTAGCACCGCTGGAGTCTGCCAGAGAGGAAAGAAAGTACACCAACCTATAATGTTTTTTATATATTTGATGAACAGTGGAGGAGGTGGGCAGCATCATTAGCTTCTGTTATGCAGTCAGCTTCTGATTTAGTTCAGTTGTTTTTGTATTGAGATGAGGGGGAAATGAATCATGCATGTTTTGATTTTGAGTTGCACTCGAGAAGAAAGAAGGTACATCTCTGTTCGTTGCACCGAGCCTCACGAGACTGCACTGGCGCACACGTTTTCCTTGTCTGCTCTTTTGTTTATCAGGTGGATTGTTTGTGGGGTCACCTGAAGATCCGCCCCGCAGTGCTATTCTGAGCGAGTCTGCGCTGCAGTACTACGTTCAGCAGTTCACCAAGAGTGGCTTCAGGTACACTGAGCAGATCAGTCCAAAATGTGCATCATATTTATGTGTGTGTTCATAAGCAAAATGTGGGATTTAATTAAGTACAGTAGGACAAGTTGGTTGTCAGACAACATTTTCACTTTAATAACTCTACCAAACTATTTAAAAGTCTGAGTTAAGGGCTAAATTTGAGGATGTCCTACTAGACTAAATCATGTTGTGCAAAGGCGTTCATATTTCCTTCATGGTGGTTTTATATTTAGTTTTCCTTTAAAATAAAAAGGAAACAATTGTAAAATCTCTTTAAAAACAATAGTTCAAACCCCAAAATAAAAAACGTCATCATTTACACACTGTCAAGTTGATTTTAAACCTGTATGATTTGTATGATTGTATATATATATATATATATATATACACACTAATTATTATTTTTTTTAATTGATTAATTTATTAGTATGGTTTTTTTTGATAAAATGTGTATTTTTTTTTCTTCATGCTGCATATACTTATGTGCATATTTAGTATTTAATATGTGCTATTCATTTGCTATTTATTCTGTTCTTCACATATAGAGCATTTATATTTGCTATTGTATTTATATATTTTCATGAGTAATTAGGATTATTTTTATAAAATTATCCTAATTACTAATTATTTTTATTTTTCATTTTTTCTTGTGATATGTGACCCTGGAACACAAAACCAGTCTTAAGTGTCCATTTTTCCAAAATTGAGATTCATACATCATCTGAAAGCTGAATAAATAAGCTTTCCATTGATGTATGGTTATTAGGATCGGACAATATTTTGGCCGAGATAAAACTATATAAAATATGAAAATACTGAGAAAATCACCTTTTAGAAGTTGTCCAAATGAAGTTCTATATCAAGCATATTACTAATCAAAAATTAAATTTTGATATATTTACGGTAATAATTTTACAAAATATCTTCTAATGGAACATATCTTAACTTAATATCCTAATGATTTTTGGCATGAATGAAAAAATCGATAATTTTGACCCATACAATGTTTTTTTGGCTATTGCTACAAATATACCCCAGCGACTTAAGACTGCTTTTGTGCTCCAGGGTCACATATATTCTTCCACAGAATGAAGGAAATCATATGGGTTTGAAATGACAGAGTGTTTATGTGAACTAAGCCTTTAAACGTGAGGCACTGATAATGAATGCATGCTCATGCACATGACATGGATGACGTGTCTCTGAGAGTCCTGGTTTGTCCAGGGGTCCTCTGAACTGGTACCGTAACGGGGAAAAGAACTGGCTTTGGATGTGTTCCAGGCCGAGGGGCAAGGCAAGTGTCCTCACCATGAAAATTGATGCAGATGAACTGATTGATGCTGTTATTTCATGCTACAAATGCAATCAAAACTCGATACTAAAATAACACTGTTGTGACTTTTTTTGTTTCAAAAATCTAAAATGTTACACACTGTATCTTATGAAATTGTTGCATTTTTTTAAAGTCAGTTCCTTAAGACTGACAAAACTAATTTGGTCAGTTGAAAGTACATGAATTAAAATGCTTCTGCCATCACAGATCATGATGCCAGCTTTCATGGTGACCGCAGGAAAGGACCCTGTTCTTCTGCCAGCCTTTGCCGCAGGCATGGAGAACCTGGTGAGACAGCAACTTTGTTATTCTTCCATTATGTTAATGCTGCGTTCAGATCATGTTATAATTACCATAATTACGACTTGGAGTTGTTCATGTCCTCTGACTCACAGATTTATGGAAGCTTATTTACAGCACGGAATAAAAAAAAGATAAAAGCAACTTTTCAATCTCACAAATTCTGGCTATCATTTTTTTCTCACGAGTTAACATCAGAATTCTCCCAATTCTGAGAAATTTTTCTGGAAAGTCATAATTGTGAGATATAAACTCAGAATTCATTATTTTTTAAGTTTATCCCCCAGTTTCACAGACAAGGCTTAAGCCTAGGTCCTAGACCTAGACTAAAATGTACGTCTGAGCTGTTTCAAATGAAAGAAACTTTCACTGACTGATCTTAAAATATATCAATGCCTTTGTTTTGTCTCAAGATGCACACCAGTAAGGCACATTTATAAAAATTACTTAAATGTCCTAATTGAACTACAGTATGGCCTAATCCTGGCTTAGGCTAAGCCCTGTCTGTGAAACCGGGCCAAAGTCTCACAGTTCTGATTTTATATTTTGCAGTTGTGACTTTTTTGTGAGATATAAATGAACAATTGCAAGAGTTTATATCTCAAAATTCTAATTAAAAAGTCAGAATCTGTTGGCGGAAGTAAGCTTCCTTACAAAACATTATTGTCTATGGTGAGTTTAAAATTGCGAGTTTAACACAGAAATAAATTAGGGTTATTCTGATACTTTACATAAAGGCTGTATAAGATTGCATGTGTAATGTCGTGTTGTCCATGTGAGCTGACTTGATGTCTTGTTGTTTCTGTCTGAAGGTCCCTAACCTCACCAGAGGCCACATTGAGGAGTGTGGCCACTGGACTCAGATAGAGAGGTAACATTCACTTGAAACTCATGTTTGTGAGACCCCACCAAAAAATGATGCCACTTCCTGCAGGACAGTGTCTTTCAGGAACTGGCCTTTGTTCATTTTTACAACAAAATGGAAAGTGATGTTAAGAAAACACAGGGAAACGACGCAATTCCCAAGTAGATTTTTATTTGAAACATTTTATTTGAAGAAAGAAAAATAGGTACATAATACTCTTAATAAAATGCAATTTCTAGAAGTTTATCACAGCTTAAACCAAAATAGTGAAATCATTAAATATATTCACCCCTATGTTCACTTAATTGTGATATTGACAAAAAAAAAAACATCATTATAATTGACTTTATTTTATCCAACATTGTTTATGTGATGGGGACATGAAAATGTACTGCATAACAAGAATTATTCATTACAGATATATGACATTAAAACTTAATCAAAAACTCCTATAGTAACAATTTACATGTTTAAATGGCATTAAAATGACATGGTGCCTCTTAAATGTCAGCAAGGTATCAGGAAAACTTGGTTTCCAGGAAAATAATTGACAGACTGTCTGACCTTTAGTACTTTGGTTGACTGTTGTTACATGGAGAGTGTAGTAACTGATAGAATAAAATAGTTTTATTACGATGTCAGGTTAGGTTAGCTGGATTAGATGCTCTGACTGAATAAGATATGACCTAGAATGCATGTTTGAGTCTTATATATTCTGAAACGTGTGCATCATTTTTCTTCCCATCATTTCTTGTCCCTTCTCTCAGATCAAATGCTAGACTCATATCAGCAGTAAATACTTTGAGTCGTATTACTTCAGCAGCAGTTACCATGTTATTCTCAGGAAAACTCTCAGGGATATATTCAGGTTATGTTTCATCCCAAATATGATATTTTTTATTTTTTTTTTTGAATAAAGATTTTTTTTTATAGTTTTTTTGTTTTTTTGTTAATGGGGGTTATTATAAGTAATAATTAAATAAAAAAGAATAAAATAGTAAAAATTAAATCTATGTAATAAGTAAATAATTAGTAATAAGCAATACATAAACCAAGTAAATAATTAAATAAAATAATACAAATTGAAACCATAAAAAGCTTGCTTTTTATTTTAAATAAATGATTAAAATGTACTAAAATAACAAAAAATAAAACTTAAACTTATTTTTTTTTATAAAATAATAAAAATTGAAACCATAAAAATATATATATATTAAAATATATAACATAAACATTACAAAATTAAACAAAATACACAAAAGTATAATTACAAAAAGACTCTTAAAAAAACTGATAAAAAACTGATATAACAAAATATAAAATAAAAAATATTATATATAAATAACAAAAATATATAATAGTATCTTAGTGGTACTAAAAACACTGACATTTTTTCATGAAAACAAAATCATCATGGTCCAAAAATAGGCTTAAAGGCTTTCCTTGTGCAAGAAACATAATATATAATATATATATATTTGTTTGATATATATTTGGTTGGTTGATTGGTTGGTATATTCAAAAAAACTAAAACAAAGGGCAAATATGCCCTTTTTTATTTGGATGAAAGACATGGACCCAGACATGTTTTTGGCATGTTCAAATCTCTGAAATGTACATTGGCAACAAATTGCATCGTGTTGAAAGCATTTTCAGGATGCTTGTGTCAAAACAGTCTATTATTCACTGACAGACCATTGTTTATTGTCAATTATAAGCCTTTTAGAGCAGCAGCACGTGTTACCATTCAGCATTTCTTACAGAGAAGAGCAGTTTTAATGAAGGATTGCTCAGATCTAGGGTTTCCATCGTTGAAAGGGGTCAGGGCAGTGATTGTGCAACAGCATCACCAGCCAATCACATAAATAACAGAAGCATGACACTGACGGAAAGATCCAGCTTATCTCAAGGTTAAACCGTCATATAGACAAAAACATTCCTCTCATTTAAAAGATACAAACCCGAAATCACTAGAATGTGATTATGATGGATGAGGAGATGGAGTAAGGGTCAAGTTTAAATTTATAATAATAAGAAAGAAATTAGGTTGCATATTATATTGTAGGCTTACATAATAAGAAGCTTCAAAATAGGAAGTTAACATTTTGTTTTTAAATATTTGTCCCGTATCCAATGCTTTTCCAGAAACTTCAGTTGTTAACAAGGGTTAACAAGGGTTAAAAAGATCTCATGTGCATGTTCCAAAATTAACTCAGTTTTTGTGAAACTGCTTTACTAAAAATGACCCACAGTGTTGGCTGAAGGGTGAAATGTACATTACATGTCCTTTAAAGTGTGAAAGATGGCCTGAAACTGTTGGCAGATGATATCAGTAAGTCATAAATGGAAACCAAACCCACCTGATGGGTATCTCACACCACCAACGCCTCTTTCCGTTTAGATGAGGCATTTCAAAGCTTTATTCTGTTAAACTGTTTCAGTTAGAGCTATCAGATTTACTTGACAATGTAACACTACTTGGCTTTGCAAAACTTGCCACCACAATCCTAAAATGTCACTGCACTGCAAAAAACGAATTTCTTTAGGCCTGTTCACACCAAGGACGATAACTATAAAGATAACGATAAAGATAAAGTTCTAAAAATCGTTCTCGGTATTAAAGAATAGCAGCGTCCACACCGCAGCTATAATGATAAAGGCACAGAGAAACCATATGATTGGCATCACTTTTCAGAATGATTTTTCCTGCTGATGAATGATAAAAACATTGACAGCCAATCAGAATCAATTCTGCTATAACGAGAGTGTGTTTGGAATAAACAGACGGGCTAATATCTTTACAGAAATCGTTCTTGGTGTGAATGGGTCTTTACTCAGTATTTCTTTCCGAGCACAAATATCTAAACATTCTTAAATCAAGACATTTATTTGAGAAAGCAAATCACATAAGATATTAGTTAGCTTAAAACAAGAAAAATAAACTTAAGCCTTTTAGAAACATTAAGATTTTATTATTATTATTATAGCTTTGTGTTTGTGTGTGTGTGTTTGTGTGTGTGTGTGTATATATATATATATATATATATAAAAGATCATGTATAGATATATTAAGTTTGCATATGGAAAATGAGGCCTTTTCTAGGGCTGTTAAGATTTTTGAAATTTTATATAATTATTTGTATTTTTATAGATATTTATATTATGGATATTTGATACACATTTTGATATGATTTAGCATGAAAAAAAAAACATGTATGGATAATTAAGTCAACCAAAGTAAGGGTTGTTATCTTTAACTAAAATACATTTTTTAACAACAATTATTAATTTAAATAAAATAAACATTAAGTGAAATAAAATAAAATATGCAAATACATTTTATTTCTGCTATATATATATATATATATATATATATATATATATATATATATATATATATATATACTATATATATATATATATATATATACATACATACATTTATTTGACATATATATATCCTTTAATTATAAAATTATTTTAAAGGAAAACAATTATTTTTCTTACTTCATTCTGATACATTTTTCAGAAAACAAGACTTAATATCTTATGTCATTTTGCTTCTCAAGTAAATGTAAATTAGATATTTGTACTGGAAAACAAGACAAAAATACTTCGCAAGAAAATGATTTTGTCTGTCTTCTCAATCCTCATCTGTATGATTTTATGGTAATGTCCTTGTCGTGTGGGTAATGCTCCTCTAATTAGCCGTCCTGCTATCAGAGCAGAGCATGATTAAACGTCCTCTCCACACTGACCCGAGGGCTCTAACGCAACCCCTGCGGCTGTAAATTATTTTAACGTCTCTTGACCCGTCCACCTCCATCACCCTCTCCACCCTCCACTGAACTTCAGTAATCAATAGATGAACGCTGACATTCTGAACCTGTCAGAGAACGCCTGGCTTCTTTTTCCAAACAGGCCATGTGACGTGACCCCGTGACCCCATAAGACAATGACACCCTGTTAAGGGAAGAAGATTTTTATGCTTCTCTGAACTAACATCAGGGTCAGAGTGTTTTTTTTCTCTTGTGACGCTGGTTTGTGGTTGCTACCTTTCTAAGATGGGAAATGTGCTCACTGGGGTTTGCAAAATGTGATGAGATATATATAGCATTCAGGGTTTTGAAAAACCAAACACTGCTACAGTAAGTATTAAAGTTGAGTATGTTCATCGTCTTGCAGCATTTAAACTCCAGGAGTAAATGATTCATACGTCTTGTTGAGGTGCTTTACTAACGATGTAAAGCCTGCAGTATTAAATGTTATATCTAACTAAAATAAAACATAAAAAAACACATTTCATTTTCATTTATTTTAAATCAAAGTACTAAAATTCTAATTTAAAATATTATCAAAAACTATATTAATGATACTAAAGTAACCCTGAAGTTGCTTCAGTCCAGTATGTGTTTATCTTGAAATATTACTGACAATTTAAATGTTATTCTTTAGTTTACTTTATCAAAATCAGAAAAGATTTCACAACAAAAAGGCATGAACCACCAGCTGAAGGTGAACATTTGTACAATGATACTAAAAGTCCTTTTACTGCTAAAAAAGTATAAACTATCAATCAGATGACAGAAAGCATGTAGTAGATTGTGTATGACGTTTTTCAGCACGATTATGTTGATCAATTCCAGGCCTTAGAAATGTGTGTATCCAATATGATCCGATAGGCTTTACAATGCTAATGAATTGTTCAAATGAGCCATATTAATAGAAAGCATCTTTAATTATTTTACTGTCATAGTCATTTGAGGTTATATCACATTTTTATATCGCACTTCCTCTTCTCTCTTCAGGCCTACCGAGCTCAATAAAATCCTCATCTCCTGGCTGAAGGCAACACACCAGAAAGCCTCTATCCCTGTTCATCCCAAGTTATGAGAGCATGATCTTGATTTAACCAGCTAAAGCGCACTAATGTCCAGGCTTGCTGATAGCATAATAATAGTCCATTGTGAGTGGATTTCAGTAGTTCAGTACTTTTCATATAAAGTCTTCTGTAATGCACTGCAATAATGAAGAACTGTTTTAAAGACGATGTCTATTTATACTGTGCAAATAGCATAGTATCTTCACATTTCACTTTTAGTTCAATTATTTCTGTTTACATTTCCTGTGAACAGCATCTGTTACTGTTTGAACTCTGCCTTTTTTAACATTTTTTATTAACAGCTTTGCTTTGCAAAAGATAACAAATAAATAATCATTTGCATTGTAATAAAGCAAATCATGACTGCTTTCTTCAAGAATCATCAAAAGTATTATGTTTGCTAGTAACACATTGATATTTGTAACCAATATTGTCCAGACCTGTTACTCTGATGGCAATTTTTTGTTTAGCGACATCAGCCAATGAATTAATTCAGTAACTGTCAGTTGTAGAATCCTTTATGGAATTATTTTTAAGTGTATGTGTACATACTCTGAAAAATTATTTCTCATTTCATATCAGCACTTCTGTACACGTTATCTGCTATCAGTATATTTTATTAGTGGGTCAGTAAGAATTTGTTTAAAAAATATTTTGCATAAAAAATTGAAATACGTCAAAAGTGACAGTAAAGGCATTTATAATGCTACAAAAGGTTTCCATTTTAAATAAATGCTGTTCTTTTGGACATTCTATTCATCAAAGAATAATTCAAATCAGCATATTAGAATGATTTCTGAAGGATCATGTGACACTGAAGGCTGGAGTAATGATGCTGAAAATACAGCTTTGATCACAGGAAAAAATTACATTTTACAATATATTCAAATAGAAAAAGTTATTTTAAATCTTAATAATATTTCACAGTTTTACTGTTTTTACTGTATTTTTTATCAAGTAAATGCAGCCTTGCTGAGCATAATTTTATCAGTGATGCTCTAACTTTTAGTCAATAATTGTTTGATTTCCAGCTTTAATACATCAGTTTTCATCAATAAACCTGAACTCTTAATGCGTCCACTATTAACTATTCTGGTATTTCCCGAGGAGGAGCTGTGATTACAGTCACCGCGTCTCGTCTTTAAAAACAGCAGCCGCTCTCTTTGTTAAGGCAGACTGATTGCCTTGACCTGAGATTGCTGTTTCATAAGGGAGTGTAGAGAGGAAGGCAGAGCGGCCCTAGAACCACTGCGACTGCTTCATTTCAAAATGGAAATTATTTCATATACAAAGGGGTCATTTTCTGCAGTAACAAAGCGGCTCACTGTTTTCAAAAGGGACCATCATTCTCCTTTCATTTAGCCTCCGATTATGCTCAGAGTGTCCTGTTTGATTCAAGATTCAAGATAAATTTCTACTTTGAAAACTCGCTGTAGTCTTGCGAAAGAGCTAATAATACCTTCTGGTTAGTGATTATACACTTTAATTATTTACCAGGGTTTTAGGCAGTTTCAGTAATGATGGAATACATTTTTTTTTTGAATTTTTAAATCTTAATTAGCATAGATGGATAACATGGAATTTAGGGTGTATAATTTATTAGCCAGTTTTTAGATAAAAAAAAAAACCTTTTTGACTCTTGACCTGTCTGAAAATGCCAACTTAACACCTAAAAGTTGCTTTATTCTGCTATTAGACGCATGCGCAAGATTTCCCTGAATGTAAACAACACTGCTGACGGAGAACATACATGCGCTGTGCCTCGTTTACGTTCAGGGAAAGTGCGCGCATGTGTCATGGTACTCTCGTAAATGGCGAAAGACGGTACCTCAGCGGAGACAAATTGTTGAATAAAGTCTTATTTTTGTTTTCTTTGCACACAAAAAGTATTCTCGTAGCTTTGCAAAATTGAAGTTGAGCCACTGATGTCACATGGACTATTTTAACGATACTGTCCTGGGTTACTACATTTCTGGGTCTGGGAACGTTTCAGTTGTGTTGCTGTCTATGCAGGGTCAGAGAGCTCTCAGATTTCATTAAAAATATCTTAATTTGTGTTCCGAAGATGAACGAAGGTCTTACGGGTTTGGAACGACATGAGGATGAGTCATAAATGACAGAATTTTCATTTTGGGGTGAACTATCCCTTTAATTGATGGACTGGTGTGGATTACTTGTTGATTATTGTGTTATTTTTATCATCTGTTTGGACTCTCATTCTGACGGCACCCATTCACTGCAGAGGAACCACTGGTGCAAGTGATGTAATGCTACATTTCTCCAAATCTGTTCCAATGAAGAAACAAAGTCCTCTACATCTTGGATGGCCTGAGGACGAATAATTTTTCAGCAAACTTTCATTTTTGGGTAAACTGTTCCTTTAATGTAGATGTTCATTTTGCAATGATAAAAACTAGATTTTTACATTTTCTGACTAAGGTTGTTGCTTCATGGATGCTAGGTAGTCAAAGTAAAAAATTTCAATGTAGCCTAAGTATTTGATTTTTCAAATCGTTATTTCGATCATTTAGTAAAGTAACAGCTCTCCTCAACAAGACTTAATGATTTAAGGAATCATTCATGTTTGGAGCATCAGGTGTTTGTCAGTATTACTATGATTTAGCATGTGGTACTGTGTTCAAATACACGATAATTCTGATTCTTGGCCTGGAATCGCAGTATACTAGCTTGTGTCAACTGATCCATGTAAGCTGACTGGATATTATCCAGGTTGTCACTGGCTCTTTGAAAATACATGAATGTGATGCTCAAACATGATGTCTCTTGCACCACTCGAAAGCAACTCTCGGCTCTACACAGGGTGACGAGTCCATTTTTATATCCATTTATCTTAAAACACGTCATCATGTCAGTGTACATCACCATACTATTAGTACTCAAGCAGTTAGTGCTTTCCCTGTGTATATTTCCTTTGGAGCTTGGTATAAAGCTGTTTTTTTTTTTTTTTTAATCTGTAATTATTTGTGTTTTTAGGAGCAAGCTTAAGTGATTATTTCTTTTTACATTCATCCAAAAGACAGACAATTTTCATTTACTTGTGCTGGTGTAATTACTTCCAGTGACGTGAGAGATTTCTTTGAGCTCTAGCTTTGCTCTTATGTGTTAATGCTGCCTCAATGAATTTATTATGCCATTTAATCTTGCATTCATATTGCAAACAATAGAGACGAACCTTAACAGATGAAACTGAGGTTCCGGTTCATTTCCTTTCAATTCCCAAATGGATTTCTGTTATAAAGAACTGATACATGTACCGGATGAATATTTGCCAACTGTTTCATCTTTGCTTTTATTTAACTTTAATAATTATAGGGGGGAAAAGCAAGCTGTGAAAATAGTGATTAATACAAAATCTCTACCTTATATTAAAAAAAAAACATTTATGTGCTGATAAATTGGCTAAGTCCATAAACAATTATGTATCCTTTTATCTGAATATATGAACTGGAAAGCTTGTGATTAAAGTCCAGCTGAAATATTAAAACGTCATATCAGAGTATCATACTTAAATACAATGAGATGGCTAAATTACACAGAACTCATTCTGACAGATACATTGTGCGCATAAAACAGATACCTTTTGGACATTATTCAAGTTAAATGCACAGGCATACAAACACATTTAGTAACGTTAAATCTTACTGAAAATGGCCGATTAAGCAATTTATATTCTGAAATATATTTCTAGGTTGTGTTCTGTGTGCATTAAATTACATTTGGATGTAAATGGTCCTTTTCCTAACAAATGTAAAACACTGAGCTGCTAAGGGAGCGTCTAATGGATCACCTTTATAACACTAAATATCCATTTATGTCATGCAACAGGTAAGCATGGGCTATTATCCGCCAAAATGCAGATTCACGCGCCAACTTCTTAAGCAAATAAGATTGGGAAAGCCTATTAGTAAGTTAGATTTTATTTATTAATTTACTTACAATAAATAACAATAAAATATATTAAAATAACTACTTTGTGCATATTTACTTTTGAATTGAAAACATTATTAATTAACAAATAATTAGTAAAATCTTTCAATCGTTAGGGAGCAACAATTGAAAATAGTAGGATATTTTGCTAATTACTTATTGCAAATAGTTGCAATTATATGCACCTCAGCATTGTAATACATTATAAACCAGTATGAGTTGAGTGCAAATTGAGAGCAAATTTTAATTCTAATTATTAAATGGATGCCATCTCACCAAAGCCCTCCCCTACACCTACCCTAATCCTACCCGATACTTTATTTTCAACTTTTTTATGATTTTCTTTAATTTCATTAAAAATAAATGCTTTTCTGATGTGATTTGAAGTTTGAAAAGGGAGAAAAAAAAGTTCGCCAAAAGGCAGATTCGAACCCAGTTCGATCGCGTCAAAAAAATTAAATGACCCACGCTTTACCATCTACACCACTGAATTTGATAGTTAATAGCCGTCTTCTGTATTGTTGACTAGCACAATCACAATCCGCCAACAATACCACCTACTTGCACTTTTTTTTAGTGTAAAATAGACGCCGATTTTTTTTTTTTTTTTACTATTATTATTATTTTTTCCAACAGTTAAACAGTTGCCCACAGAAAAAAGAAAAAAAAAAAACGCGGGTGCTGCAGCACCCTCAGCACCCCCACTTCCCGCGCCTATGTGGAAGCTTCCCTTTATGTTGGTATTTATGATTAGTCATATGACCTTTTACTCCCACCCTCTGTTTAGGAAATTGTCCCTCTCACACCTACACCTCCGTCCTTTCCGTCATGTCACAGTGAACACTAAGATCATTCAAATACAGTAGGGAAAATACTCCTCAGATCTTTTTTGCATCCACCGTTGATTTCAGTCTTTCTCATGGTGATTAAACACCATCTACTGGTGTCAAATTGTGCTTACCGCCTTGCTGTCTATAGTTTCTCATTGTATAATATATTCTCAAATATTTAAAGGGGTCATATGACCTTTCTAAAAAGAACATTATGTTGTGTATTTGGTGTAAGGCAATGTGTTTATGCGGTTTAAGGTTAAAAAAAAACATTATTTTCCACATAATGTACATTATTGTTGCTCCTCTATGCCCCGCCTTCTGAAACGCATCGACTTTTACAAAGCTCTTCGTTCTTAAAAGCGAGGTGTACTTTGATTGGCCAGCTATCCAGTGAGTTGTGATTGGCTGATTACCTCAAGCGTGTGACGGAAATGTTACGCCCCTTATCTGGCGTGACAAGACAAAAACAGTAAAACCCATTATAAACGAGACATTTGTTGCATCCAGTGGGGACATAATTACTGATTATAATGACTTACTGTATACTGTCTTTTTATGCGTTATGTTGTGTATCGCGCTGCGTAAACATAAAACCATGTCTGGAGAAACGACAAACAACAAGCGCTACTCTACACTGCTCAAGGCTATGAGTCAATAGTCCCAGACTGTCCTTGCAGAGTTGGAACTGAGGAACGGACGACAGGCAACCATGTGATGACCCCGGGCTGGACGGTGAAAGCTGATCCGGCAATCCACAGTGCAAAGTTGATGTATTTCCTCAGCAACCAGCACGGATCAGCTCTAGGCATGATGAATCTCGTACTCTTTTGGAAGGCCAAACAAAGTAGTTTCGCTTTCACAGTGAATCAAACAGCGTCTATATAACATGTCGGCGGCGGCAACTGCAACAATACTACAACGAGAATAAAAGATACGCCTTCTTTTGTTGCGTGAACATTTGGGTGGAGTTATGCAAATCTTCCCACATCGTGACGTAGAGATGTGGGGGCGTGTTAGAATGTGACGTTTTAGGAGGGTGTGGTTGACTATTAACTTTTATAAACAATATCTCTTTGGATTTGAGACTTTAGTCTTTGCAACTTTACAGATCTTCTTTATGCACCAAGAGCTTGCAACACTCCAAAGAGAAAGAAAAAATTTAAATCGCATCATATGACCCCTTAAATGAGAATATATATATATATATATATATATATATATATATATATATATATATATTATATATATATATATATATATATATATATAATAAAATAAATATATATATATATATATATAAAACTATTTTTTTTTTTTTATAATGCATTGATCAGAAATGACTCATAAGTTTGGTTGAAGCCATTTTAATAAACACTTTCTGAGTTTTTACAAATTGTTAGCAATGAAACGTGGCACATGAAAATCTGTAGATTTATATATCTAAAAGTCCAGAGACATTTAATTTCCTCAATTCTATATATTAGCTATGACTCAGAAATGCACAAGATAGCATATTTTTTCCTTCAACTACAAAACGTAAAAAAATAATAAAGTCACTTTTTGTGAAAGAGACATTTTGCTAGTTAATGTAGATAAATTGGTTGACATTTAATCGTTCCTGCTGTTTACCTTCTTTAGTATAAGTCCAAAGCAAACTATAACTCTCTGGCTTGATATTTTTTCGTTAATGATGTTAATGTAGCAAGACTTTTGTTTAGATCGTATTTAACACCAAAGTTGTGAAAAAAAAAAAAAAAAAAAAGTAATGCATATATTTGACATATTATTATTTTTTTTTTTTTTAGGAATTGTTAAAGAAAGAAATAGTTTTTGTATGATCTTGAAGTCTTGTTTCTTCATGCAGAAGATGTGGCTCTTAAATCTTTTTCTTCTCAAATAAATCTTTCCAGGTGGGTACTATCTTGGAATAGACTTTTTCAATCTGGGAACAGTTTTCATAAAAGTTACTGAAAAGTTCTTGACTATCAGTGTTTTCCAGAATTTTAATATGAGAGTTTAATGTTGACACTTTCATCCAAGTTAGACAGGTTGGTGTCATAATGTCAAATTAAATGCGTATTTTGTGTACAAATCATCTTACCTGCTCTGACTTTTTTACTCCGTATCGTAACATTGTGGCCTGATGTTCGCTGTTGTTGAACAGGATGTCAAAAGTGATGGGTTTCGTCACGATTTCATCGATCTCCGGCTTGATGAGAACGTAGAAATCTCTTGGTGGATGCTTGTCATCCAAGTAGTTTCTAACCTTGAATTTCTTCCCGACTACGTCAAGCGGGTCTAGCTTTACAGAGGCGTTTATAGCTCGGCCGAAAAGGAGGAGTTTGGTGTCTGAATCTAGAAAAGAGATGTTATGAAGAAAGTCATAAGATTTAATTTGCTGGATCAGGTTATCCAACATGTAGATGAGTTTGTTTCTTCATCAGATTTGGAGAAATGTAGCATTGCATCACTTGTTCATCATTGGTTGCTGTGTTGTGTTTGTGTGTGGTGAGAATGAGAGTCCAAACAGCTGATAAAAACACCACAATAATCCACACCACTCCAGTCCATCAGCTAATGTCATGAGAAGTGAAAAGATGCGTGTTTGTAAGAAACAAATCCATCATTTTTTTTTTCAACTTCAAACACTTGTTTCTGTCTACAATACAAGTCCTCGATCCATAATAACACTTTCTCCAGTGAAAAAGTCGTCTCTTCTGAATCAGGAGATAAATATGCACAGATCAAGCACCTTTTATAATCAAAACCAGTCCAAAACAGCTCTAAACAAATATGTTGGTGGATTTTGATGTGAGATGACTTTTCCACTGGAATCATTATTATGGATTATTAAGTGGTGTTTTATTAACAAATTTCGGGAGGAGCACGCGCAGATAATTAGAGAGAACCCCTATAAATAATCAAAGCAGCCCTACCTTCATTATCTCTAGTCTTTCAGCATCCCACACCACCCTGACTCCTCACCTTCAGGCCGTTCCTACCCCAGCACAGGGAGGAACACTCGGGTAGCGATTGGGTCCGGGCTAAATGCCGAGCTCAGACCCCTCTCCCCGGACAGCATGTTAAATACTCATAACCTTTACTCTGTTCATTATCTGTAAGTGCGAACTCGTGAAATAGTTTAAAGTTAAAACGCCTTAATGATGGATTTGTTTCTTACAAAAACACAGTTTTTGTCTTCACAAGACATTCATTGATGTACTGGAGTGGTGTGGATTATTGTGATGTTTTTAATCAGCTGTTTGGACTCTCATTCTGACGGCACCCATTCACTGCAGAGGATCCATTGGTGAGCAAGCGATGCAATGCTACATTTCTCAAAATTTTCTGATAAAAAAAAAACAAACTCATCTACATCTTAGATGGCCTGAAGGTGAATAAAATGTTCATTTTTGAATGAACTATTCTTTTAAAAGATCACACAGACTCACCTCTGATGGTCAAATGGGCCACATAAGGAACTCCGTCTCTTTCACCATAGTAAACAGCAAAATGAGAAAAGTAACTGTTACCAGGAAACTCAAGTATATCTCCGGGGTACAGCTTCGGATGAGAGTTATGCTGAAAGAAAAAAACATAAAAACAAAACTGTTTAAAATATATCATGAAAATAGATTTTTAAAGCATGATCACATCAGAACAAAAACAATGCTTACCAGTCCCATTGATGTCCACGGTGCTATCGATGCCTTTACCGTAAAGAATGCTGGAGATGTACAGCGAGTGCTTCATTAAAGATTACTGAAGCATTAATCACATCTGATATCTCAAATGCAAATGGGCAGATTTATGGGGGAATGCGATTAGATTATCAGCTACAAGAACAGTTAAAGCTCAGGTTAGTTGTGCGCTACAGACTAGTGTGATAAAGTATGATCATCTCTAAAAACACACACCCAGGAACTATGCTTCAGTGCCTCCAGAAAAGACATCCAAATAAAGGCCTTTATTATTGCTATCTGTGAATGTGTGATGCTGGATATTAATATGGGAATGTCTGAGTGAGCAATTGGAATTCAATCAGTTTCAACTGGAATTGCAGTGCTTTTTATTTATATTATGTCAATAAGTTTAGAAAGGGACTTCTCAGGTTCACTGATTCAACCAATTCTCAAGAGAGAATTAAATAATAACTTCCCTTTTTATCAGGAAACATCTGCTCATCAACTTTAAGCAGATAAATCAAAAATGTAAGTAGCTGATAAATGCCTCACGCGCGTGGTGCTGGAACTTCTAACTTTGCATGTGGTGTCACCTCGTGGTTAAAGAAACCAAAATGTTGTAAGTTCAAACCCTGTAACAGGTGACCATGGACAAATCATCAAATGGAAAATTACAAAAGCAGATTTCTAAAGAAATGATGGGTTATGTGGTTATGGTGTGTTGTGTTGTGTTGAGTTGAGTTATGTAGTGTTTAGAGTGTTCAGGGTGGTTTTCAGCACAGCTTAAAAAGTCCATAAAAAGTATCATTCATGTCTGTTAGCAATTTGTGAGTAATTTAGATCAGTACATTATCACAATTATATCTATGTGTGTGTTTTTTCAGTTAAAATCAGTTTGTTTTATTTACATTTTCAATTAACGAAAACTATCTATCTATCTATCTATCTATCTATCTATCTATCTATCTATCTATCTATCTATCTATCTATCTATCTATCTATCTATCTATCTATCTATCTATCTATCTATCTATCTATCTATAACTTATTTTTAATGGCAACTTTATTATTTTATATTTTATATCTTTTAATAACATAATATTATATCATATATAATATTATTAAAAGATATATAAAAACTTAAACATTTTTATTTTTTATTTTAGTAAATTAATAAATAATATATATTTTATTTTATTGTTTGCCTTAGTTTCATTTTCAAGTAAGGAAAACTTTATGATTTTAGTTTCAGTTGTTTCAGCTGTGCAGTAGAGGTCAAAACTGATGCTGGAAGTGAGGATAGTCAGATCAGAGAAGAGGAAGAAAGCATGTGAAGAGCTCCTCTAAAGACTGAGTAAAGAGATACTGGAGTGTTTAATGGTGGCAGCTGTCAATGACATAGCAGAGATCAGATGTGATGAAAGAAAGTTCTGTCTGCGTGATTTAATGGTCCTGTTGTCATCATGAAGACACTCCACAGAACACATGCTCTGAAAGACACTTTCTTTCTTTTCTTTCATAGCTCTGTCTCTCTCAGTATGACAGACAGATCCTAATAGGAAACAATGGCTATTTTCAGAATGGCAAACATACATACTTGTACTACTCCAGATATCATTTAGAGGCCCATCGTTACTCTCTTCACTATTAAATGTGATTCAAACAAACTGGATTTTTCCGTAAGACATAAAAACTACTTTTCTAAATTTCAAGACTTCATTTTATTGTTAATGTTTTAGTCTTTTTTAAATGTATTTTTAATTAATTTTTTTTATTCAAGTTTAGTTATTATTTTAGTACATCTAAACTAAAGGAAAATAAGAAATGTTTCTTTTGGTAGCTAGTTGAAATAAAATAAAAGTTTTTTTTTTTATTTCAAGTAATGAAAATGTGTTTATGGTTTTAGTTTTTGCTCATACTATATATTAAATGTTCATGCCTTCATATTTTGTCTTAATGCATGATGCATAAAAACTCGAAGGCAATCATATTAATTAGGGGAATTTTTATTTATTAATTTTTCTACAGAAATTAAACACAGACAATATTAAGATACACTGCAGGTGTTTCTTCATATTTCCCCTTTCTATAACAGAAACATTTAAATCATTTCTGGTAGAGAAGGGAACAAACTTTTTGTGAATTTGAACTCAATTTATAATTCCAGTATTTTAATATCACTTTCCATCCTTTTGTTAGTCTTTTATAAATTTTAAAAAAAATCTTTAATGACATCATCCTCCAGGAAGTGACATCATTTTGGAGGAAAAACATCAGTGAGTATTGAATTCTGGGGGAGTGAAAGTAAAATGATTAAAAAAACAAAGTATTGAATTCTGGGAATCTTTTTAAAACACCTGGCTATTGTTTACATTTTTGAGAGATTTAATAAAATCTCTCTACAAAAAAAAAAAAAAAAGAAAGAAATTACAATCAAATTACACAAATCAGTTTGATAGCATTTCAAAAGATGGTTAAAAATATGAGAATGAACTTAGCTGAAGAAGTTGAGATTCTCAAAACTGTTGATCAGATGGACAACGACTAACTTTTTATTTTTTATTTTAAATTCAATGTATTACAAGCCATTTCTTAGTCATTTTTGTGCAAATGACTAGCAATTTCTGAGTGAAAATGGTTTCTACACATTTCTTTTTCAGTATAGAAACTATAAATATAAATTTGTATAGTACTACAGCACATGACTGCCCCTTCTAAGATGTTTGTCCTTCACAGGAATCCCTAAACAATCAAAGGTCCTGCAGAATGAAGCTCCCTGAACAAATGAGCACACAATTGTCATGAAAGGCTGAAGGAAGCAGCAGCGGCTGAGAGCCACGGTCAGACAGCGGGACTCGCTCGGCACGTCTGCCATTCGGACAATGTGCTAAGAGCACATGCCTTTCCCTCTCATTCTCCCAGGAACTCAAAGGATGAGAGACGGGGCCTAATTGTATCCCAGCTGAATATGCCGGCCTTGGAGAGGGGTGACATTTCTGGAGGAGGAAATGTTTTGTGGTCGACGCCACCTGCTGCATGGAGCATGTGCAGCAATTCACCAGCTGCTGCTTCAACTGCCTCTGAGGGGCTTCAGTCTGGAGCAGGGATTCCCTGGTTTTGCTCTAAGCAATAGGTTAAAGTTATTTAGTGTGAGACAACAGTCACACATTTAAATGCATTAAGATTACAACCAGTCTCAACAGTTTTGGGTTATTAGAGTTACAGTTTTTCTCAGTCACTTTGGTACATTTCTCGAATCATCCTTGACATTTGCAAAACAGTAAGTGCATTTCTCAAAACAACTGGTACAAATAGCAAAACACCATGGATTACCTGCAAAAGCCAGTCTCTCTCTTGCTCTCAAATCCTTAGTTTATCTCTCAAAAATAAATATCTGTGTCAATGAACATGTCAGTGCCATCAGAATGAAAAGTCCTTGTGTCACTGTGTACGGATAAGACAAATTACTTAGTCATGTTGTCAATATAACAGTGTACTCTGGAGGGATGTTCTGATGTAAACTATATGGCAACATTTTGGATGACAGTAGTTACTGTATTGAACAGTATGCCATATGATGTATGCCATATTTCCATTTCAAAAGTACAAATTTACACATTACTGTATGTGGGATATTGATTGAAAGACACTGGATAGAATTCCTAGTTACACTTTTACTAGTGGTCTGACCAAAAAAAAATAAAAAAATAAAACAACCTTTACAATGTCATTGTGATATAGAAAAGGAAAAAGATATATGGGCACAAAGATAAAAATAAAAAATAAGTCCACTGTCACAGATTTGTAACTCTTGTGTTGTCCTCTGTCTATACAGTATATGCTTTCCAGCTGAGAGATTCATGAGATTAACCTTGAGCTATTTCAGAAAAATGGGTTTTATCATTGGTTTATCTACATTCTCTTCATTAGTCAAGATTCACTTGCACAATGCATGCCAAATTTACAAAACGTCTAATAATAATGTGTAAAAAAAAATAATAATAATTTGCTTGGCAGTTTATGACGACTAGATGAACCATATTTGCATTCAATGACTTATTTACGATGAACTAACGACTAGATGTTTTTTGGGAGGGGTAAGACTACTGCACAGCTAAAACTATATATTTACATTTTGATGCAACATGACAATTAGCAACTGATAATGTAGGGAACTGCAGATAAATGTGCCCATAATCAATTGCATGAATGTACAAAGAGCAATCTCAACTTGTTCAAAAGAATGAGAAACTGGTTTTATGATGTGTATAAATGACTAGATGATGTGGAGGTTGTACAAGTAGTTTTGAGAATTTCATTTCTGATTTGAGAAATGCACCAAAGTGACTGAGAAAAACTGTAATTAAAACCGTCAAAACAACAACAACAAAAAAAATGATTAAGATTATAGAATTCTAGATTCTCGAATAATGATATTTGTTTAATTGCAAAAATATTTTAGCGAACTATTTCCAAAGTCTCTAGTCTTTGCTATTTCCAAGGAAACATTTCTCATTTTTGGTTTTAAGGACACATGAAATAAAAATTGACCATATTTATTTTGTCAGCGCACGCTGCTATTTTTGTGGTGAACAATTCATCCGTGCAAGTCAATCCACAAAAAAAAATTTAAAAAAATAAAAAATAATTATTTGCCTTTATTTATCTTTTATACATATGTATGATGCACAATGCAATATGAATCTGATGTGGAGGTTCTTTTATGAGGTGAATTTTTAGCATAACATCCTTTAACACGCCCCCCCCAACTGTCAGTAAAGCCTACTTCACTACATCCAATCAGTTTGCAGTAGAAGAAAACAAGCCACGCCCTCTGTTTTTCACATTTAATCTGTTTTTCTGTTTTTTATTATATCGTATTTTCTTTCATGTAATTAGTTATGGGGGTGTGTGTCGCAACTTTAACTTTTTATTAGACAATAAAAATTTTAACAAACAAAAAAGACAAAAACAACAAAATTACTAAAACTTAAAAATTAAAATGAAAAAAAAAAACAAATTCAAAATATTACTAAAACTATAATGGTGTTTCAGTAAAACTATACTATACTGTAAAAAGTCAACAGTAGGATCAACTCACTTCAATTTTCTTTTTTCAAATGAATTTTCCACTGAAGAACAACTCTCAGTTTTATTAGGTCAGACCAACATAAATGTTATAGTTATCGATGCCATAAGTCAAGTCAAGTCACCTTTATTTGTATAGCACTTTAAACAATACTGATTGTCTCAAAGCAGCTTTACAGTGTTAAACTGGAAAATAGTTTTGTCAGTAATGCAAGAGGACAATAACAACGAGTCATTTTTTCCTGTAAAGTCAGTTCACTGATGATTCAGTGATTCAGTCATCGTCCAGTTCTGCTCTCTTAGTAGTGTC